>NC_034599.1:59479735-59500423 GCF_900095145.1 Mus pahari | reverse complement strand
AAAGAAAGAAAGAAAGAAAGAAAGAAAGAAAGAAGAAAGGAAGGAAGGAAGGAAGGAAGGAAGGAAGGAAGGAAGGAAGGAAGGAAGGAAGAAGTCAAAGAAAAGAGGTGAAGAATATGCAGCTCACAGACCTCAGCTTTGGGCAGTTTAACCAAACTTTTTCTGGAGCTTTCTTTGTGTCTCTGCAGGTTGGGAGAGCTTTGAGGCTGGGCCTGGGTCCCCTTCCCTCTGATTTCAGTAGGCGCCTGTAAGCAGTAGGTGGTCAACCCAACGATCATGTCAAACAGTCCCTCTGCCTCTGAGCAGTGAGGCCACTGGGCCTCAGCGATGTGGGGTTGTTGCCTAGTGACTGAATCAGATGCAGACAAGAGGGACACTGCCAGGCCAGATGGGATGTCCAGGCTATCCTGGGGCAGGACAGCTCTAAACCGGCCCCATCTGCTATCCTGGCAGGGCTTCTGAGGGACATCTGGGCCAGGCCACACGGGTGCCAGAGGACACACAGTCCAGCGGCTCTTAGCCAGTGTGTTTGCACAGCTAACATAATTATGCCCTCGGGATGTTGACACAAAAGAAGCCATGTTGAAGAAGGCCTTATCAGCTACCCAATGAGTCCCAGACTACTGTACCGGAAAGGTTGTCTCACTCAGGCAACTTGGGGAGCATCCGTCCAGAAAGGCTGGCTGCAGGTCTGGTCTTGCTGATAAGCCAGACCACAGGGGCTGTTTTAGGGGCCAGGAGACGCTCTAGGAACCTCTAATGATCCTATAAGGCTCAGTCATTTATTCACTCTACAAACACATCCTGACCAGCTCCTAGCCAACTGAACCCCAGGGATCCAAGGACAGCAAAGACCCCAGTACTAGCCTCAGTAGTGGAGGAAGATTTACAGAAATGCTGGGACATTTATAGATAAACCACTCTGATGTTGGGGGTGGGGTGAAGGGGTGAGGTAAGGGGTAGGGTGAGGGGGTGGGGAAGGGGGAGGGACGGAGGTGAGACAGAAACAGCCAGAGGCTGACATTTGAAGCTGGGATTCAGTGTATGAGTTTGTGTTTGTACACATGCACCGTCCATATGCCATAGAAAGGTGTCTTGGCCAATGACAAATTGTATATGCGATGGTGGTCCTGTGAGATTATACTGCCGAGTGACATCATGGCCACTTCAGTTGGTCTTCCCTAATCACTCAATGACATACTTTTTGGTCTACATCTGCACCATTAAGTAAAACATAGTGGTATTTGAAATGTTCTTCAATGAGCATTTTGAGAAATAAACAAAACACAGCTGTGGGAACTAGGATGGAAGAAAGGTTTGCAGGGGCTTCCCGAATAGGCTGCAATATGGGGGCTCCTCTGCGAAAGGAGAGACCCTCTGTTGCTGGGAGCTCATATCAAGCAACAGAGACCTCACCTCAAGATGCTATGGGAGGAAGATGGTTTATTTCCACGGTCACTGGGACCTATGCTCAAACCTTAGCCCAAGATCTGAGTGATCCACACCTGATAGAACACTGGTGGGTATTCTGGGAGATAACGGCTAAGCAGGGGTAACATAACAGGCCAAGCAAGCAGTGACCCACGCTCCTTCCCTCCATCCACCTCTCCATCCATCCATCCATCCCTCCCTCCCTCCCTCCTTCCATTCCTCCCTCTCTCCCTCCCTCTCTTCCTCCCTCCCTCTCTCCCTCCCTCCCTCCCTCCTTCCTTCCCTCCCTCCACGCTCTATCCTCTCGCCCATTCATCCACACAGCACTGGAATCCAGAGGCTTTGCGCACTCTGGCTCCTAGGTCTACCATGGCAGGAGAGAGGTCTCATGTCTCCTCCTGCACAAGTCTATAGCAGGCTTCAGTTGACAACAGGACACACGCCTCCGGTCCTGAATCACCAAGGTAGGGGGCCTCCTGGCACACTTAAGGTACTTTCCAAGCAAGTATCTGTACCTGGGCAGTGGTGGCCCACACCTTTAGCCCCAGTGCTTGGCAGGGAGAAGCAGCGGTAAGGGGCAGGGGGCAGGGAGCAGGGGGTGGGGATGGAGGAGCAGGAGTAGGGGGCAGAGAGGCAGAGGGACAGAGAGGCAGAGGCAGGTAGATCTCTGAATTTGAGGGCCAGCCTGGTCTAAAGGACAAGTTTCAGGACAACCAGAGCTACACAGAGAAACCCTGCCTCATAAATAAATAAATAAATAAATAAATAAATAAATAAATCTGTAACCTTCCTACCTACGAGCTGAAATACCTGGACAACGGCTGTCTCTGACTCAGGTCTCTCTGCTCATCCTCAGGTTGACCATCTGAGAAGAGATGATGGCTACCCAACTGCCCAAGTGTATCATCCTTTCTATGGCCTTTGTCCTGGCCAGTGGGCTGTAGACAGAAGCCACAGCCAACAGAGCATGAAAAAGAGGGGCTGACTCTAGCAGCACTAATGTAGCCCAGGCTGGCCTCAAACTCACTATGTACTTGAGGGTGACCTTGAACTTCTGGTCCCCTTATGTTAAGCCTCCTGTGCTAAGACATCAGGGGTGTACCACCATGGCTGGTCTATGTGGTATTGGGGATGAAACCCAGAGCCTTGTTCGCGCCACGCAAGTGCTCTACCAACTGAGCTACACTCCCAGTCTTGCCTTGTCCTTAACAATGGTGTTGCTTTGGGTAGGCAGGATAGTTTACAGGATGCAAAGCACACCAGGCACTTAGAAGTCGGCAGTTGGTTATAGCAGGATGGAAGGAAAAGGGCATTCCTTCCCAAGAGTAAGAAGTGGGTCTGAATTTGAGCTCTGCCTTTTCCTAGCCTGAGACCTTGAGCCTGCTCAAGGGCATCTCTAAGCTGCTGCTTCTGCTATTTGTCTTCTCTTGGCTTCAGTTTCCTCATCCAGAAGATGGGGCCAACTCTCCTCCACCTGGGCTGGATTTAAAGGTCTGAGTACACATAAGTCTGCATGCACATCAACTCTGCCCACGTCTGTCTTCTGACCGTGACTTGCCTGTTCCATCATGGTGTCCAGAGCAGACTCCTCACGCCGTTATTTTCATATCCTCTCCATCTTGAGCCCCTTTCCATGGCCCATAAGCTGTTTGGAAAGCCGAGAAGCAAAGGACTGACAGGCAGGGAGCCTGGGTGAACCTGGGAACAGCCAGGCTACCCAAATGGCAGGGATACTGGGCTTGCAGATTGGGACCTCTTTTGGCTTAAACAACCCTCCAGTAGGCCAGCAGAGGTCTGAAGTAAGACAGTACCACCTGAGCCTGGGAGGATGCTGAGGGACCTGACTCGTGCCACAGGCCCTAGGAAGAGCACTCCTCTTCCACCTGCCCATGTAAAGCCGCCGGGAGCCCGCAGAGAGGACCAAGGCTGAACCTATGGCCCCCAATCATGCCGTAACTGTATGATGTGCCTGTCTCTGAGTGGTTCAAGGACCTGCATTGAAGAGGCATCTCTCTCCAGAAGCGGTTCTTAACCTGTAGGTTGTGACCCTTTTGGAAGGGCAAATGTCCCCTTCGCAGGACTAGCATATCAGATATTTACATTATAATTCATAACAGCAGCAAAATTACAGATGTAAAGCAGCAACAAAATAATTTTATGGTTGGGGAACATGAGGGGCTGTATTAAAGGATCCCAGCATTAGGAAGGTTGAGAACCACTGTGGTGCAGCCTAAAGGTGCTGCTGGACCAGGCAGTCTTGCATTCGTGGGCCTGGCTCAGTTCAGTCAGATGATCAAAGGAATACAGCACACACCAACACTGTGGCCTCCTGACACCCAGTACTGAGCTGGGGACCCAGCAGGTGATAAACAGGGAGGAGAAGGCTTGACTCCTGAGGAACCTGGGTGACAAGCAAGCCTCACGAGGAAAATCATGAGCTCTAGGCAGAACCAGACTCAGCAGATAAAATCCCAACTACCAGGAGGTAACACGACTCAATTGGAAAAGCACTTGCCTTACAAACGAGTCTAATCCCCAGAGTTTGTGCGTGCGCGTGCGCGTGCGCGCGCGCGCACACACACACACACACACACACACACACACACACACACGCATGCCAGGTATATGGGCTGAGTAAGTCATTTGCCTAGCATGCACAAAGCCCTGGGTTCAAGTCCCAGCACCACAAATTTTAAGAGACCAGGTATGGCTGTGCATGCCTGCAATCCCAGTGATGGCAGGATGGCAGGAGCATCCCTGAAGCTCGCTGGCCAGCGAGTCTGGCCTATGAGAGACCCTGCCTCAAACAAAAGGTGGAAGGTGCCTGAGAACAATGCCAGAGGTTGTCCTCTGACCGTCAGATACACATGCACACTCACAAACACCTATACACACAAACACACACACACACAGATCATAATCGCCATCCCATGTTGACCTCCTCGGTGGTATTCTGGGTCATCCACAGTGCTAATGTCTTCTCAGGCCTCAAATTAGCTTTGTTGGCAGCACTCACTTGGCACAGCCACATTACAGCTGGGAGGGATGGGGTTAAATGATCTATGCTCCATAATCTTGGACCCTAGCTCCTCTTTTCCTAGAAGACACTACAGGGGAAACTTAACAAGTGTTTCCTCAAATAGGGGGAAGCAGATGCCCAAATGGCCACCCTACCTCAATCCACACACACTCAGAGTGAAGGCTGGGACCTGCCACCTCTGGAATTCAGAGACGACCATTTCTAGGTTGGCTACAGTTCCTGGGTGGTTGCAAACCACAGCAGGTTGGAGGAGGGTAGGAAAGGATTCCCTATCACCTTTCCACTGCAGAGAAGCCCCGATTGCTGGTTCCAGCTCTGGGGCCCCTCAGCCAGACAAAGGGTCAGGGTGAGGGGAGAGGTGGGAAGGAGGAAGGCTGGTGCATTTATAGCTCTAATTTACAGATAGCAATTAGCTGTGTGAAAAGGGCCAACCTTTCTGTCTTCTACCTCCATCGCTGGGGGAACTATTGACATTTAGCATCTGCAAGCTGAGTGCCCTATGAGGGAGGCTTTTTTTTTTTTTTTTTTTTTTTTAAATAGGAACCACCCTTCAGAAAGGGGAAGTTGGCTCTACTGGAACAGGTCTGTGAACTTTCTGTGCCAGTACCTGAGAATCATCACTCACGCAGTTTCCGCAGTTTCCGGAGGCAGCTGGATCACCCATTCACAACATTCCCCATCTCGTCTCACCTCCATCACAGGCAGGAAGAGCTTGCAGCTGGGCCTAGTGGTGCACACTGTATTCACAGCCCTGGGGAGGCTGAGGCAGGGGGATCAACACGAGTTCTAGAAGATGCCTGAGTGGAAGCCTCACAGGCTGCATTTGCTAAGGGCACCATGGAGCTTCAGGATCAGGTTCTGGGTTCAGGACCCCAGATAAAAGCCCCACAAACAACCATCCCAAGTTCTGTGCCACGTGGCACTTTCTCGCTAATGGAGAAGTGCCACCTGCATTCCCTGCTGGGAACACGTTAACCTGATGAATCATTATTATATTGCTCGTCAGTTGCAGACGACAAGACCATGCAGAGAGTGAGTAAAGGGAAGATGAACCAGGATCTGAGAAAGGCAAGGAGAGGGCTGGGTCCTTGGAGGACCCTGAATCTTCCAGGCCAGATGAGTCCCTTCCATCTAAAGAGAGTTGGCAATACAGCTCAGCAGGCAGGGGACTTTGGGCCAAGCCTGATAACTTGATATCAACTTCCAGGACCCACATGACAGAAGAGAGAACTAACTTTGGGCAAGTTGTTCTCTAGCCTCTACAAGTGTGCCATGGCATGCATGCTGGCATACATACATGCCACATACATACACAGAATCATACATACACAGAATCATACATACATGCCCACATACATACACAGAATTATACATACATGCCACATACATACACCAAATAAATAAATAAATAGCGCTGGGCATGGTGACACATGTCTTTATTTCAAGCTCACAGGAGACAGTCAGGTGAATCTCTGTGAATTTAAGGCCAGCCTAGTTTATCCTAGTGAGATCCAATCTAGATAGACAGATAAACAGATAGACAGACAGACAGACAGACGAGAGAGGCTGGGGTAGGAAGCATGACAACAGCAAAGACCCCAGATTTATGGGAGCTGACTGTGAGGTCTGCCATCTAGACACAGGTTCATGACTCCCCCTCTTATGCTCACTGAGAAGCTGAGAAGAAATGTGAAGAGGGAGCCAGGCTGCGCAGATGCGGAGGAGTGGGTGTGCAAGGATGGAGTCTGAAGTGGACTCCCTGACTTCCTGTGCCTTGTGCTTTCACCGCTGACAAGAACTTAAGACTCAGGGAGAGGAAGAGGCATCCAAAAGGCCATCTCAGGCCATCTCAGGCCATCTCAGGTCATCTCAGGCCATCTCAGGTCATCTCAGGCCATCTCAGGCCATCTCAATCTGAGGCTCTCTCTGGCACCTGCCCACCCAGTCACTCATTTGGACTCTGGGAGTACAAGTTGGGCTGTCTAGTGGAACTTCTCATATTTATAATAGATTTATAAGGCCGTGTGGACATGTTTGCTTTTTTTCTTCCCAGTTCCTCATAAGTGATGCCATTATGGCAGCCATAACTCTTATTTACTCCATCAGCAGGCTGCTGGCATCGGCACAGAAATAGATTTGGAGAATTTATCTCATACACACATCGTGAGGAGGCGACAAAGACGCACAGGTGAGATTTATGTGGGCGGGGGGCCAGCATCCATCACCCCTACTTCCGCATTAAGGGCTGCTCCTCCAAGAGAGGCATTACCCTTCTTAATCAGAGGAAAGTAACTGTTTAAACTTCCTCCCTGCAACAGCCCGTCGAAGCCCATCACAGCCCATCGCTCCTCATCGCTCTCCAGATGGGGCTGTGCGGGAGGCTTTGGGAGAACCACGAGATCTCCCAAATTAAGGCAAATTATGACCATGAGATGGTGCAGGGCGATGCTTTGGTCCTTGTAATGGCACCCAGTGACAGGAGTGGGGCCAAGCCAAGGGGGCCCTGCAGAACAAGGCCTGAAGGTTTGCAAACATGTCTGATGAATTTGTGCACTGAAAGTGCACCAAGGCTCACAGCCTCGGATACGCCACCAGCCTGGTTCCTGATCTCTAATCCTGGCTGCACTGGCTTTCCTGCTCAAAACACCTTTTCTCCCTCTTATCTGTCCAAGGCCTATTCTATTATGTAAGCCCTGCTTAAATCCTACCATACTCTGATACTGCAATAGCAGAAAGGAGTTTATGGATGAAGAGGACAAGGTAACAAGCCCTGACTGCCACTCCTGCCAGGGACGTCCAGAGCTTTCTGCTCTGAAGTTCACACAGCATCACATACAGTCTCTGTAGGCTTCCTGTCTTCAATCACTAAGCCCCTTTGAGCCTTCCTAACTCTGGCTACATAGGAGAATCCTCCAGGAAGCTTATGAAAATATTACCAAAGCTTAGCTCCCCTTCTGGCCCAATCAAGCAGCATGGAATAGGGCCTGGTGCTAATGTTTAATGCCCAGGGGTTAGGAGATCAACTTAGGCTCTACAAGACCTGATTTATAACTAGTGCAAAACATGCTCAATGGATAGATGGCTATATGGGCAGATGAACGAACAGGCAGACAGGTGCATGATAGAAAGATGGAAGGATGGGCAGACGGGTATACATGTGCATAGATGGGTGGGTGGATGAGTAGATTGGTGGGTGAATGTGTGGGGCTGTATTAGTTACTTTGCTGTTGCTATAATAAAATACCATGACCCAGGCAATTTATACAACAGTGGTTCTTAACCTTCCTAATGCTGCAACCCTTTAATGCAGTTCTTTATGTTGTGGTGACCACCAAACACAAGATTTATTTTTGTTGTTACTTTATAACTATAATTTTGCTACTGTTTTGAACTGGTTTTGTTTGTTTGTTTTGGTTTGGTTTTGGTTTTTTGAGATAGAGTTTCTTTGTGTCGTTGTTCTGGCTGTCCTGGACTTATCTTTATAGACCAGGCTGGCCTTGAACTCACAGAGATCCTCTGCCTCTTGAGTGCTGGGATTAAAGGAATGTACTTACTATTGCCCAGCCTGTTTTGAATCGTAATGTAAATATTGGATATGCAGGATATCTGATATGTGACCCCTGTGGGGGTCACAACCCACAAGTTGAGAACTGGAGTTTACTTGGGCATATTGTTAGAGTCTGTGACGGTAGAGTGGAGGCAGGAAGCAGCAGGTACGATGGCTGGACCACAAACAGAGGGCTCCCATCATACCTGCAGGCACAAGACTGAGAGAACACACTAGAAATGGCTAAGCCTTTAAACTCTCAAAGCCTGCCTCCAGCAGTAAACTTCCAATGAGGCCACACCTCCTAGGCCTCCTCAAACAGGTCTACCAACTGGGGACTAAGCATTGTAATGCCTAAGACTATGACTATGACTATGACTATGACTATGACTATGACTATGACTATGACTATGACTATGAACATTTCATTCAAACCTCCACAGTGGGTGAGCAGATGGTAACGAATGCTTCCCTGTAACCACGGGAGGAACCTTGTCTTCTTATGCAGACCAGGGGATGTCTTAGGGCAAGGAGTCCACACATCTTCTGCTTCTCCCCAGTGCTTAGCATGGAGACAGACAACAGTGATCAACGGTGTGCCAATATTTTTGCATGTTAAACCACAATAGTGAGAGAAGGGACACTGGATACAGCATCTTCCAATCAACCTGCCTTAGATTTCTTCCAATGTTAGTAGCAGCAACAGCATGCCTGTCAAAAGCAGTGTCCCCAACCTCCCTTGCACTGCTGTCATTAGCCTTGGGAGCAGGGCCTGAGATCCCCACTCTGGTTATCCTTGAACCCTAGCATACCCCTATCCCTGATCCTTCCCCAGCCACCCCCCCTTGGCCCCTGAGTCTCCCAGAGGCCTTGCCTTTCTCATGTTGGTTTCCCTCTTGGCCACAGCTCCTGTCCTGCATCTCCTAGCAGCTGTCTTAGCAGGCTTAGCCATACGTATCTGGTCTCCCCTGGCTCACTTGAGGGTTGACAGATTCAGTAGCTCCTAACCAGTGCCCTGCACCCCCGGTAGCCCAATCCGGCCTACACATCCTTCCTGCGGCCTCCCACGTGGTCTCGGAGCCTCATGGCTGTTCAAGTTCTTCTTGGTTTACAGTTCCCCGAAGCTCCCGAGAGTCTCTATAAGACTGGTCCTCACAGGTGCCCCTGGCTTTGGATCCCATCCTTACCTGCTCCAGACCAACACTCTACACTGTAGGTTTTCCGAATTTTCAACAGGATAGGAGCCTTTCCCTGACTTCAGGTTATTAGCAAACATAGGAAGGCATCCCTTCCCCATGGCAGCCTCCTCATGGCTAAAGTTCAGCTACTCATCTGGTAAAAATCACCCAGGCCCGACTGGAAGAAGAGTCCCCTACTGTCTCAAGGTAGAGTGGGATGGCCTGGAAAAAAGTGGAAGGGATAGCTGAATACTCATTCTCCAAACGAGCTGCTAGTGGTTCCTGTGTAAAACAGTACAGGGAAGGCCATCCATGTCACATTTTCTGTGTCATGGAGGGGTGGGATCCCAAGGAGCAACCATCTCTGGAGATCTGAAGCAGCCCTTAAATCTGGGGTACACCCAGGATTCCTGGGTGATGAATGTTAGGTACAAGAAGGGAGGGAAGGAAGCAGACATGGAAAGAGAAAAGGGAATATAAAAGGAAAAGAGACTAGTCTGGTGTTTGAAGTTTGTTTGTTTGTTGTCTCTTGATTATGGAGATAGGGTATCATGTTGCCTACGCCGACCTTGAGTTTGCTATGTGGCCAAGGATGACCTTGAACTTCTGACTTTCATGCCTCCCTCTGATCACCGTTGGGATCACCACCATACCCAGTTTATCCAGGGCTAGAGATGGATCCCAGGCCTTCATGCATGTTAGGCAAACTCTCTACCCACTGAACTACGTCCCTAGCCAGGGAATAAATAGCTCTTGACTTTATAAAGGTGAGTATTTTCTAGAAGCAAGGAAGGAAAGGATGAGATATTCTCCAGTGTAGACACAGTATTTAGAAAAGCAGTAGACATGGATGCAGAGCTGGGGAGCTGGCTCACCATCCTGTGGTATCTAACCATACAAGAAGAGTAAATTCCACCCAGTCCTGATAAAATAGACTCCAAATCCAAAAGGAATTGTCCATTGCCCTCATGCATGGTTTATAGTCAAAGGGTACCAGTTTCCCCATAAGCGTACAGACTGCTGAATCTTCAGAGTATTTCATGAATATGATGTACAAATACTTTGGTCTACTGGCACTAAAGATTCAATAAAACGATGGAAATTCATAGGCCCAGGATAAAGCTCATTTAAAGTTCATATTCTTCAGCTAATGCAGCTTTCAATTACACTCGCCCATTTTAAGCTGCAAAAGATGTAATGTTAATCAAACATTTAATTTGCAAGTGTTTTTCTTCGTAAATGTCATGTACAAGGAGAAACCAAGACGTGAGCCGCAACACAATGGCTCGAGGTGCCTCATTTGGAAGTATGTATTTGCACTGGTATGTGCGAGTGGGTGGGAGACAGGCAGCCTCCTCTGGCCCTGATACTCTGTGAGTCCTTTTCTTGTTGCAAAGCAGGGGAAACATTCAGAAAATGAACTAGGAGCTACTTATAATGTTTAGTAACATTCAAGTCTCAATTCAATTTTCACAGTCAAGATCCAGCCCCCGAAGCCTGTGCTGTGAGTCAAAGACCCAGGAAACGGGAGAAATACTTTGTTGTCCAATGACTAGTTATTAAGTGGCAATGGTGAGACCTCATGTGGCCTTTCCAGGATATAGACCAGCCTTGATAAGCTCTGGAATACTCTGTGGGAAACTTCCCATTTCTCTCCTGGAGTACAAAAGCAGCTCAGAATCCCAGAGGTGGAATACTGGTGGTTCCTGGGCTGTGTGACTGGAATATTGGGGCAGAGTTTTGGGGATCAAAGGGTGGTAGCTCTGACAGAATGATACCTACCCAGTGCCCCTCCCCCAGGGCAGAACCACTTTAACAAGGCCCCAGGTGGTTTGAGACATGTGATCCTATGAAACCCATTGGTCCAGTTAGTGCCCGTCTAATATTCCTGGCCCTGGAAACCTCTGATCGCTCTCAGTGTTTGCTGCTCTGTTTTGGTAAGACGTGGGAAGTACTTCAGAAGATGAGGCAGGGTAAAGGGGTGGAGAAAGGAAGCAAGGTTGAACCTTCAGAGCCTCATTTTTCCCATCTGTAAGACAGGACATCAAAATACATGCTATACCAGGGGTTGAGAGACAGCTTGGTGAAGTGTTTATCTGACATGGGGGCCCCAGAACCCATGTAACAATGTCAGGCATGGTGGCTTGCACAGTGATCCCAGAGCTGAGGAGGTAGAGACTCCTGGGCTTGCTGTTCAACCAGTTGGGCCTAACCGGTGAGCTTTAGGCAATGAGAAACCCTACGGCAAAGGAGGTAGACAGTATTCCTGAGGATGACACAAAGTTACCTGATAGCCTACACACACTGACTTGCATGCTCATACATACATACATACATACATACATGCACACACACATTCATGCACATGTATATGCATACACATACATGCACACCCACGAATACATGCATACTCACAAGCACACACAAATGCATTAATATACATGCTATACCTTTTATTAAAAGGTAATGCAAACACAAAGCCCTGTCCCTTGCCTTATATACACCAGGTTACTCAGTATATGTTAGTCCCTGTCCACATGAACCAAACACACCCATGAGCACAGTCATGCAAGAGAGAACAGTGCCTGGCCTTGCTTCTTAATCTTAATCTTCCAACCCTTGGGTCAGGCAAAGTTCTCCTCAGTCTCCTAAGGAGAAAGGAGCCCCTGCCCCAGGAAGCACTAGATTGCAGGTACCGGCAAAGCAGAAGGCACATGGTGGCCTGCCAACAGAGAAGAGCTCAGGGATGCAGAAGGCTAAAGGATGCAGAAGGCCAAAGCCCTAGGCCTGGCTCACTTAGGGGCTGGCCATGTGACTTTGGGCCTCAGTTTCCCCATTTGTAACACGGAGGGAGTGAAATCTGTCCTGTGCATCTTCTCTCTTGGTCCTGTCACTTCTGGCTCTGCTCTGGGATGCCAGGAACAGCACTTCCCTCAAGCCGCTAGCAGATTTTCCTCGCTGGGAAATTAATTCAGTCTTCAGTGTTGCAGTCTATAAATTACTGGCCAATCTGTTTCAGGAATATTAAGGGAACATTTATAAATCGCCCCTTGCATTCGATGCTGCAAAGTAAAGGTTCTAGGGACCCAGATGTTCATCTTACTTACAGCCACTGCAAAGATCCACCTTCTCTGGCCTTCCCAGCATTTCAGGGGCTGACTCTCCCCCTTCTGGTTCCCCCAGTTTCCTGCTCCTGAGAGTCCCTGTCCCCATAAACCAGGCAGAGGCATTGGCAAAGCTATGAGAGGAGAGGGTGAGGGTGGTAGGTGGCTGGAGCCATCAAGTCTCCTTGGCCAGCTCTCCTGGGGCAGAGGGCAGCCTGGCTGGCTCTGAGGTCCTTAAGGAAAGGCTGGAGAAGTTAAGCTGTCTCTTGCAGTAATTGATTTTGACAGCATAACAGGTTATTTCGCCTCTGTTTTGCAAGTTATTTGAGAATTCATCGGTAGGCAAAGTCCCGGAGGACAGCTTCTAATCACCTGTAAACTTGAAGGAGGCCTAGTGAAACCTTTCGAATACAGGCAGGTGACTACAAATGTGCCCACTACCCTTTCTTCTCTGTCAAGGACACACTCTGGCCAGAGGTAGTATAGATGAAGGCCACCACCAAAGCCACAATGGCAGAGGAATCCTGCTAACTGGAGACACCTTTATGGTACAAATAGCCTCCCCTTGCCCTCAGATACACAGGCATTCTCTTAGTAATAACTGCCAGTGACCTTCAGGCTCATTGACCCACAGTCATGAAAACAACACAATAAAGAAACTTGTGCAGCAAGATGGGACCCATCAACACCGCATCATGAGGAAGCAGGAGGCTTTTGAGGTCCCCACACATCCCTATTTCCCCTATGTGCTAATAGTTGCTGGTCTACCATATGTGCTAATAGATGCTGGGAAGGAAAGAAACTTGTCAGTGATGTGATGTAGTCACTGGCAAGGTGCCCAGTGTAACAAACCTCTCTCATTCTCCTGTGAGCAGCACCAGTGAGCTCCCTGGTTCAGTACACACACATGTAGAAGGGGGGCCAGCTGGAAAGAGGAAGAGGGTCTATAGGAGTG
The DNA here is from genome assembly GCF_900095145.1 of Mus pahari. Classification (NCBI taxonomy): domain Eukaryota; kingdom Metazoa; phylum Chordata; class Mammalia; order Rodentia; family Muridae; genus Mus; species Mus pahari. The sequence continues at coordinate 59,487,168 of NC_034599.1, read as the reverse complement.
AGAGGGGACAAGAGAAGATAACGGGGTGAACATGATCAAAATACACTATATACTGGCATGCACACTGTCAGGTCCAAAGGAAACTCCATTTCCCCAGATCCTAAAAGGCAGAAGGGACAAATAACTGTTTATGGTTTCTATCAGCATACCAAAGCTCATGCTGGCCTCCAGGCTCCTCAGTCACAAGTACCTGTGTACACTTCAAAGTCCATGCTAGCTCTTCCTGCCTACACTCCCTCCAGCTCACGGGCTCTACCCTCATTCATTCTCCTTATAACCCTGTTATTCTCAGTGGCTTCCCTCTGGCTTCCTGTCTGTCCTCCCACTCTCTTCCTGCCTCTGTCTCCTGTCTCTCTGTCTCTGTATGTCTCTGTCTCTCTCTGTGTGTCTCTCTCTCTCTCTGTGTGTGTGTGTGTGTGTGTGTGTGTGTGTGTGTGTGTCCTGCTCCCCCTTTCTCTATGTTCCACTTTCTCTGTTCTGCTCCTGCTTCTGCATGGCCATGTCTAGTCTTCTGCCAGCCACGTGCAGTCCACTTCTTTCTCCCTCTGCTCTGGACTCACCTCCAAATGCCTCTCTCATATCTATAATAAAAACCTTCCCTTTTACCATGTCACATCATCAGTTTATACAAAGACGTCATAATGAAATCCATTATGCATAATTAATATATGCTAATTTACAAGTTTTAAAATATACTTGCACAGGGCCAGGTTCTTGAGTAGAATTCATAACCAAATGAACCCCTTCTAGCAGGGTCTTCCCAACACTATATTATAGCAGCTTATCAGGAAGCTATTTTAATGCAGGGCCATAAACAGCATATCAGGTGACAGCTTTATTTCCCAGGAGTTAAATATTAATTGCCACACAAAAGGAATATAAAAGTGACACAGGGAACAAATCCCCCAGCTTCCTGCTCAGTGGAAAGAATTCTCTAATATGTGTATCTTCGCAAACTGCTGCACACTGAGGCTTAATTAAAACGCATGTTCATTCTACCACATTTCTTCCTTCTTGGTGGCTTCAGTGCTACAACCTTCCAAATGGAAGCGGGGACCACATTCCCACAGATGGGCTGGCTCTCAATAAAGCATTATATCTCTCCACCATAGCAGAGGCCGTCATAAATGGATAATATCAGGATCTAGGCTCTGCGGAAAGGCAAATGCAACTTTACCTAAGAGCCTTAAGCTGTTTTAACTAGCACTTCAATCAAGACAGCAAGTTTGAAATGTGGCACTAAACACACTTCTCCAAGAAGATGTTTTGCTTCTTCCCCAGAACTAATAAATCTGAAAGGCCTACTTAGGCTAAGACAGCCTGGAGCTGACAAGGCAGTTTCAGGAGATGGGGGATGGGGAGAGCATCCCTCTGAAGGGGCCAGGGCCATGGGTCAGGCTCCTGAGCTCGCCAGGGTAGTGAGGTGGTGACCTCTTTGGGGCTGTGGCATGCCATGAGATAAGTCCTTTGGAGCCCCCTCTCTGGGTCAAGAGGCCTCAGAAAAGAGGTCAAAGTACTTCTGGGTGCCCAGATAGACCCTCACTGCAGGTGGCCCTACTCCAGTGCACCCTTCACCCCTCTGGTGAAACCTTCTCCGGCTACTGGGGTCCTGTGAGTATGCCTGTTCAGAGTATCAAGGTCTGTGCCACATTCCTGAGTCCTTCAGGGCCATTAGCCTATGGGGTCATCCTGCTGTCTCAGTCCCTTCAGGACCTCCTATCCCCACCCCCACCCTGCCCCAGGGCTCTGAACCATCCATCAATCACAGGCTTAAGTCCTGCCTTAGCTGAGAGTGAGTGTAAATGGGTGTGTCACCAGCCCTCCTCCTATACCAATGACCAATAAATATGTAACACGTCATACACGCACACAGTTCTTCCCTGGCTCCGCTGAGAGACCATCTCAGGCCTCTTTCTTTGTACAGAGAAGTCAATGAGAGGCTGTGCTGGACCCTTCCCCTGCCACCCACCCCACTCATCTCTAGACCAGCCAGGTCTTTGCTCTCAGGCTCTGCATTGCCAGCCTCATTAGAGTCCCCGCAGTCCTTCTCCAGCCCCAGCATTCCTGTGGAGAAAGGGCTGCTCTGCTTAGCACTCCTTATTTTGTTAATTGGGTTTTAATGCACCTAGGCCAAGGGGACAGGGGCTCATCAGCTGCCATATTTGTCCTAAACTCTTGCTGAGGACTTCCTCAGGAGAAGTGGGGAGCTTGGCTTAATGAGCAACACCTGGCCCTCATTATCAGCCCACTGCTGACTCAGCAGAACACCTTGCCTCTGCCCCACCCATCCCAGACTGTCCCCCAACAAACCTCTCCCTTGTTCTGTAGAGTTACAGCATGGGGAGTGGGGAGGGGGCAGGGTCAGCCACACCCATCCACCAGGCTGAGGAGAGGACCAGCAGGTCCCAGTCCCCTGTCCCCCACCCAGCTCCTGCCCCAGAGACTCCCCTAGCACTCTCTGCTTCTGTTCCTCCTTCTAACCAAAGCTGAGTTCCCAGGGAAGAGGCTAATATGCTGATTTATTTATCTAATTACAGTAAAACAAACAAGCTGGAAAAGAGGCAAATCTGCTTCCGTGTTCAAAAGGCAGCCACACCTCCCTGCCCAGGGCTCTCAGGAAAACTTGGGACTTGCTTGCCACTAAGCAACTATGGCATAGGTAATGTGTCCCTCCTGGGTCATATGATGTATATGATTCCACATCTCCAGCCTGTTTTTAGTACGACACTCCCTTTGCTGCCTCTAGGAAGTAAAACTTTGTGGGCTGAGGAGGTTTACAGGCAGGGTCACTAACACTGTAGTTTCCCCTAGAGACTGCCCAGGGACAGTCCCAGGGACAGCCTGTAGGGCAGGAGGAAGATATGGCCACAGAGACAGACTACCAATAACTAGAGATACTTGCAAGCAGCTCTTCCTCCATTTGGTCCACAGCCACCTTGATTACAGCTTTGTGGGAGCTTGAGCAGAGGACCCAGGGAAGGGCCATCCAAGCTCCTCACCCTTAGACACTAGGTACAATAAAATGATACTGGTTTATGACATTACATTACACTAATTTGTAATCCAGGGATGGAAATGAACAAAGCAGAAGAATGGGCTGTGGTAGATATTTTGAGGAAAGATTGACAGGCAGAAGGCGCAGCCAGTGCAAAGATCCTGAGGTGGAAAAGGAACCTCAGGAGATCAGAACAGGCCAGGCAGAGGAACCAGGAAACGTAGGCAGTACTATAGGAGATGAGGTTAAGGAGGTTTTATTTGTTTCTGAGAGAGACATTTTATAAAACCATCTGTGATGGTTAATATTGACTATCAATTTGACAGAATCTCACTAGGAGACAAATCTTTGGGTGTGTCTGTGAAGAAGTTTCTAGATTAGACTATTGAGGTGGAAAGACCCATCAAGTGTGGAAGGCACCATTCTAAGTTCCTGGCCTGCATAAAAAGGAGAGGAGAGCATCCCCCACCCCCACCCCACCCCCACCCCACCCCCTTCCTGATCATGGTTACAAAGGTAACCCGCTGGTTTGTACTCCATCACTGCTGTGTGAGAGCATCCCCCTCATCCTGCTTCCTGATCATGGCTACAAATGTAACCAGCTGCTTTATACTCCTGCCTCCATCGCTGCCCTGACACAGCTGACGGAGGACAGTCTCCTCAAACTTCCAGCCAGAGTCAACCCCTCCCCCCAAGCTGTTTCTTCACAAGAATCTTATCAGAGCAACAAGAAAAGCACTAATACATTAGCTTTTTCTGATTATGCAAACAAGTATTTTCAGATACGAATTTACAAGAACAGCGAGGCCGGATGAATAAATTCCAAGCAACGCAGCTGTGTCCTGAACCCTGGCTGAAACGGGAAAGGGGCACGCATCCACCACCCCAGCATCCCACTTTTATACAAACACTTGCAGGTTGCATAATCTCAAGCCATTGCTTTGTTCCCAGACAAATTGATATTTTTATTTGGACGCGCTCCAGGACCTGCTTGAGGCTTTAAATGTCATTTTTAAGTGGCCTCTGGAGGCTTGAAGCAGAAGGGAGACCTGCTCTGACAAACATGTCAGAGTCCCCGCTGCTGGGTGGAAGGAGCTATGAGGGGACAAGAACGGCTGGCAGGGAACAGCCGAGAGCCAGCTTGTGACTCTTGGTGAGCCATGTGACACCTTGTTAGCTACCATACATCACAGCCTGGTCCTCAACCATAATCTGCAGAGATGCCAGGCCACAGATTCCGCCCTTAAACCAGTTTGTGAGCCCTCAGCATCACTTAGGTACCACTGACTACGTGCCAGGTCCAGGCCAGGCTTCCTCTTTCAGCCATTTCTGCCTGGGTGAGGCTTGGTGGAGACACATAGGTTTTTAGGGTATTTTTCCTGACTAGCTCCCAAGTCAGGAGTCTTTCTCAACCTGTAAACATAGAGGTACCCCCTTAAATCTACAATAGCCGGGACCAAATGCAGAAAGGAAATGGATATAGGGAAATAGAAAGCATGGGAATGAATCATGGGACCTGACTGGCCTCATTGTTTTCTAATGAGGAAACAGGCCCAGAAAAGCTAAATAGCTAAGAGGCTCAAGGCTGTACTGAAACTGTCTGTTCTGTAGCTGGGATTTGAACCAGTCTGACTCCAAAGTCTATGTTTAGAACCCACCCTTCCTGCCTGGAATGTACTCTGATGGGAAATGGTTATAGAACAGAAAAGCCAGAACAAATAAACTTAGAACCTCATCATGTAACTTGTCCCCAGAAATGCTTGGTAGAACAGCATTTTGGGAGAGTGGGAGTTTGTGAAGCTGTGTGTGTGTGTGTGTGTAATGCATGTACATATCTGTGCACAATTTTTTTTATAAAACAGGGTCCCTGCCTAGCCTGGCCTTTGATGGCTAAGCTAGGCTGGGTGGCCAGTGAGCACATCCTCTGCCTCCAAAGCTCTGAAATAAAAGCACATGCCACCACATCTGGGATTTTATATGGATTCTGGTGCTGGGGTGCAGGTCGTCATGCTGATAAAACACTTCACCAAGTTAGCCATCTCCCCAGCTTCCGTCTGTCACTCAGTCTGGGGCTCCAGAGACAACCTGGAGGACTTCTGCAGGGACTGGGTTTTCTAATGAAGTCCGACCTCATCCTGTACCAGTCTCATCCCCAGGCCCTTCCTGCATGCCACTGCCCACTGGTCCCCAGTGTCTATAGAGACCCTCAAGTTTTAGGGACTGGATTACAGTAAACAGAGGTGAGAGCAGACAAGAGCATTGCCATGGTAAGGAAGCCGAGAACCCCGTTACCCACCGTAACGTGCCTTCCCATCCGCCTCACCACCCAGTGTGACAGGTTTTGGCAACAGTCAGGAGTAGAGTTGCAAACAAAACTTCACAGTGTACAAAATAAGCAATGAAATTATAGAGCATAAACCACGAGTCTATTTATTCCATGATGCCAGGCGCGGGGTGGGGAGGCAGAGTCATGTTTGTTTCTGGAACAGAAAGGGTTGAAATGCCAGGGAGTCAGCCAATGCTTGCTCTTGGGGACATCTGCACAGGCAAAGTCCACCTAGCTCCCTGTCCTGATTTCAGTTGTCATCATCCTGTGAGTCCCAGAGCACAGTCCTGGGGACAATATTGTGGCTGGGGACGAGTTAACTCACTTCCAAGGAGAGGCTTTACCAAGGAGAATCAGACTGGCTCTCTTAGGAGGTACAGTCCCCACAGGGGGTCCTTAGTCTGGTAGGATGGGTGCTAAGGCCCCTCTGCAAACCCTTGCGAGTGTGGCTTAGGTCCCTCCAATGCTCTTTGCATTATTGATTGCAGAACCTGCTTAGAAGCTTGAAAATGAGATTCCACCTCCCACTTCCTATTGACTTTCTTCTCTTGCACTAGACAAACACCAGAATCTCCCCTGACTTTTCACTGCAGCGGGGATGACGGTACCCAGGAGACCACGGGGAGTTGCCAGAGGTGGTGGGCTCTTCTCATCTGCCAAGGTATCCTGCTCAGAGGGGTCAGGACTGTGCCCTAGAGAAGAGATGAGCAGGGCATCTTTGCATCCTGCAGAGACACCCCCTGTTGACAGGCTTTGAGTGCTGAAAGGGACATTCCACTCGTCTTCCTTTCTAGTTCTGTTCTGAACAGGGATCTAAGCGGAGATGGAAGGCACTGGGCATCTCTTCGGTGGCTGCCCTTGACCTTGAACTTGTCAAATGCTAAAAAAGGAGGCCTGTGGGAGGCCTCTGATACTCAGGACCAGAACTGAGGGAAGGATTCTGAGTACAGATCCCTAGGAGCAGAAGCAAGGGGGGGAAGAAGAGACAGCGCGCTACAGACCTTGGACTTGGACATGAATCTTAGGGCCCCAGCAATGACATCATGAGCCCTGTAGTTAAGTACTACCTGGCCCCTCCCTCAGGATGCATCACACACCTGCTGAGTGAGGTTCATCTGAGACACCCACGGAGAATCTAAAATACAAGGGTTTACATTGCTTATGTGTCTATCTCAATAAGTCTTTTTTTTTTTTTTTTTTAACGTAGGGTCTCAGGCTAGCCTTGAATCTCATTTCAGCAATGATCTTTCCTCAGTTCATCTCATCAAGAGGGAAAAGCATGAATCCCCAAACCTTCCCCTCCTCCTCCTGAGCGCTGGGGTTACAGACTCAGACTCTGTGATAATTTTATCTTTGTTTTACATATTTATGTTTCGAGACAGGATCGCACTATATAACCCTGGCTGGTGTGGAAATGCTATACAGACCAAGATAACCTCTCCCTCTCTGAGTGCTGAGATTCAAGGTGTTGGATCACCACTAACACCATGGCGCACCCAGTGATAATTTCAAAACGCAAAGATTAGGGCTGGGGAGATGGCTCAGAGGTTAAGATCACAGATTGCTCTTCTAGAGGACCCAGATTCTATTCCCAGCACCCACATGGCAGCTCACAACTTCTGTAACTCCAGTTCCAGGAGATATGAAACTCTCTTCTAGTTTCTCCCTGCACCAGGCATGCATGTGGTAAGCAGACATAGATGCCTACAAAATACATAATAAAATAAATTTTTAAAAAATCAGTGCATTGTGAATTAATCACATGTGTGATGTTCAGTGGTGTGGCTCTGGTGTCTGGCCCTCTCTGAGGTGAGGGCCTCATATGTTGACTTTCTGAGCTCCATCTGCTCTGCTTGAGCATTTTAGTCAAGGCTGGTACACTGAGATCACACCAAGTTCCAAAGGAAAACAGTACCCAGACTTTAAACCCTGAGCCTTCTTGCTATGTCCTTGTAGCACTGGGATGTCACCCCCCCCCTCAATACATATATTGGTTTTTCGAGACAGGGTTTCTCTGAATAGCCCTGGCTGTCCTGGAACTCACTTTGTAGACCAGGCTGGCCTTGAACTCAGATCTGCCTGCCTCTGCCTCTGCCTCTGCCTCTGCCTCTG
>NC_034599.1:59478127-59479680 GCF_900095145.1 Mus pahari | reverse complement strand
GCTGAGATTAAAGGCATGCGCCACCACACCTGGCTGGGATGTCACCTCTTAAGGCTTCCCAAATGCATCTCCCAGGTCAGAACTGCCCTTGAAGTACGGTCTGGAGTCACACTCCTAAAGCCAAGACCTGCCCTGCAGTAACTGCGGTGCACCACCCTCACCCAAGGAAGGATGAGATCAGCACACGCCCTAGTTGAAGTCACAGGTAGAGCCAGGCTGTCTTTGAACAGCTGAGGTGCCTCTCCAGACTCCAACTTCCTCTTCTGCAAAGAGATGGTAATGTTCCTCTCTGACTCGCCAGATGTCTATAAGGATTAAATAGGTCCATACAAATAGAGTACTCAGAGCAGTGCATTTGACACGGGAGTGTGTGAAGAATGGACGCCCTTAAGCCATGGGAGCCAGGTTAGATGGATTTTATTAAGCTTCTCTTGGATCTAATAATGTTCAATCAAATTCCTGTCCGTGTCTACCTATGTGTGGCTATTCCTTGTACCACAGCCAATGGCAGAGTCTCCAAGAGCTCTCTCAAGTAACCATCTGCTTTCCATTTCACAGATGGGCAAACTAAGACCCAGAGAACTCACAAAATTTACTGGAGGCTGCAGACTGTTCTTAGATCACAGAAGGGACCAGACTCCAGCTCTCCTATGTGGCCCATTCTCTCCCAAATCCTCAGCCAGAATCATCTTACCTGAGGCAGGTAGGAAGGAGCATGCCTTTGCCTCCAGTTGGTAACTGGCCCCGCCCCCAGCAGTCCCTTCCTGCTGACCAGTGAGGGCTAAGTGGGGAAAGCTGCCATCAAATAGCCTTTTATGGCTCCCATAACTGCTCTAACAAATGTCCTCCTAGCAGCCGTACATAGCTGGAAGCAGATTAATGTCTCCGTGGCCCTAACACTTCTCTGGCCCCCTTTGCCTGTCAGGTCATTACCGGTTGGTTTATAGTCATGAGGTCCCTTTCCGATTCGCTAAACAGTTTGCATGATAAAGAGACCAAAGAGGCTCAGCCTTCTAAGCTGCCTCTCTTCAGGTACAGCTGGTGGGTTGTTAGGGACCAGGCTTAGGGGGCGGGGGGGGGGGGGCATGGTTAAGAGGAGGGACTTGGATATAGAAAACAGTCACAGACTGGAGACTAAGAAAGGCACTGTCTTGGTGGGTTTCAGTGCCTACCCTATAAACCGAGAGTCATTTTACCACAGTGTGTTTAAGGGCTTTTGAGGATCAGGTGTTCATGGAAAGAATATGCAACATGGTTAGTAGTTAGCAAGTATTCACTTTATCTTTCTTGTTTTGTTTGTCTTGTTTCTGTTTTTTGTTTTCTTTTTTGTTTTGTCTGTTTGTTTGAGACAGGATTTCTTAGTGTAGCCTCGACTGTTCTGGAACTCACTCTGTAGACCAGGTTAGGCAGGAACACACAGAGATCTGCCTGACTGTGCCTTCCAAGTGCTGGAATTAAAGATGTGCACCACCATTTCCCAGTAACTCTGCTTTCCTTCCTTCCTTCCTTCCTTCCTTCCTTCCTTCCTTCCTTCCTTCCTTCCTTCCTTCCTT
>NC_034599.1:59476220-59477527 GCF_900095145.1 Mus pahari | reverse complement strand
CTTTGTAGACCAGGCTGGCCTCGAACTCAGAAATCCACCTGCCTCTGCCTCCCGAGTGCTGGGATTAAAGGCGTGGTGCACCACCATGCCCGGCTCCCAATATCAACTCTTAATGCTCTCATTATCCTTATAAGCCATGAACATTGAAGGGGCAGGGACTCTGTCCTGCTTAGTGTCACCACACAGTAGGCACCTGCCATATGTCCATGAATAAATGTGGTGCCCTCTGCAGTGGCCCTCTTGCCATTGGGGTAGGAAAACTCTGCTTTAAGCAGTGGCATTCCTGACTTCTGCTGTCTCTACAACTATGACATGACAACCAAAAATGTCCCCAGACTTTGTCAACCGATCCCTGGAAGCAGGAGTGTGTGTGGGGGGCATCTCTTCCATAAGAATCTCCTGAAATCTTTTGAACTCTAATGTGCTCATTTGAAGCACAGAAAGGGAGTAGCTTGCATGAAGCTGCACAGCAAGTTAGTGCCAGGAGATGGGGTTGGAGCCCCAGTGTCCTCACTACTGGCTAGCACTCATTGCTCATCTGTCCTTGTGTTAGATGGCTCCTGCTCACACACACACACACACACACACACACACACACACACACACACACACACAGAGCTGCAGCTGTGGCTCCCCAAAAAGGAGACCAGCAGCTGTTCTGCTCATCACTGGACTTGGGACTCTAGGTAACCAGTTGTGAAAGCCCCTACTCTGCTGACAATGAACATTCCCAACTACCTCTGCAGCCATCCCTGTGAGAGATGGGCTGGTCTGCTGATAAGGTGTGAGCTGATAAGGGGAGGGAGGGAGGGAGGGAGGGAGAGAGAGAGAGAGAGAGAGAGAGAACGAATGAACATGGGACAGAGCTGGACCAAGGGCTCTACCAGTGGGAGCAGAAAGTGAGTGTCTGGTGAGTGACTGCTAGGGTCAAGAGCTCCTCACAACCTCAGCTCCCTATTTCTTTAATATAAAGGTTAATGGTAATGGCTTAGAGTGTGAATACGAGTGTCCCTTGCCACCACTGCTATGGCATCTGTTTGGTTCCCTGATTGGAAAGAAGCCAGCAAGGAAGGTATCACAGTGAGGACAGACCCCAAACTTTATAAATGACCTTTTCCAGGGTCTGAATTTGGATGGCAAGGGTCTGGACATAAGAGATAAAGGAGATGGGAAAACCAGAGTGGGGCTAGGGAGGTGGCTCAGCCTGTGGGGAAGGGGTAGGCAAAAGCTGCATGTGGGGTGTGGTACCCATAATCCCAGTGGGGGAAGAGTGAGAAGAGGGAGGGAGGGAGGGAGAGGGAGGGGGG
>NC_034599.1:59423586-59475869 GCF_900095145.1 Mus pahari | reverse complement strand
GAAATGGGTTCTCACATTCACACGATCCTCCTGACTTCAGTCTCCTCAGCATCAGGATCACAGGTGTGCACCACCACAACCTAGCCAAGTCCAACCTTCCTCCAGCGCTAAATGCAAACACTTCTGGGTTAGGCCCTCACCAGCTAATCCCTGTTCCTGCTAGCAGCTGTGATGTCCTGACAGCTTCACCTCTCTGTGCCCTCATCTGTTCAATGAGGGGGGTTTGCAAGGCTGTCAGGAGGATTAAGCAAGATCAATGTGTGTGAGGGCCCAGCCCAGAACCTGCCACAGCAGGAACGCTTAGTAACACCTACCCCCTTCCCTAGGTCAGTGTAGTCAAGGAGGCACTGAAACCAAAGAGAAAAGCAGTGCATTGGTGTAATAACCTGCCCTCTGCCTCCTCCCCTTCTTCCTCCCAGTCTTCACCCTCCTTTCACTCCTCTTACTCCTCCTCCCATTTCATCTGTAGCCTTGATTGATAGAATATAGTGACCATGTGGCCCCCATATATGTCATTTTACTTATTTTTTTTATTTATTTATTATATTTAAGTACACTGTAGGTGTCTTCAGACACTCCAGAAGAGGGCATCAGATCTTGTTACAGATGGTTGTGAGCCACCATGTGGTTGCTGGGATTTGAACTCCGGACCTTCTGAAGAGCAGTCGGGTGCTCTTACCTACTGAGCCATCTCACCAGCCCTGTCATTTTACTTATAAAGCACTGTGCAAGTAGAGGAAGAGATAGGAACTCCATCCTAGGGTCACCTTAGGGAATTGACCCTTCGTTCCCCTGCCACCCAGCCCTGCAGGTATCACCCAGCTCCTGCCACATCTTTCAGGCCTTGCTTGCCTGTTTCTTTCTGTCTGGTTCTACGCTTCCCGAGGGCAGGAACTGTTACCGTCTTCCTGCAGCCAGTTGCCCCTTCAGCAGTACACAGGGCTAGCCTGGGTAGACAGCAATCAGCTGTCCCCTGGTCCCTTTGACTGTGATGGATATCAAAAGAGGTTTAGAACTAAGCATAGACTCAGAGTGGTCTGCCCTGTTAGTTTTTCCTTGTTAATCAAATTGTATTGACTTGGGTATGGGTTTGGGTGTGGGTATGGGTATGGGTGGCTGCTCCTTTGTAGGTCTGCCTGGGTGTGCCCTCCCCAGAGAGAAGTCACTTTAGGGAAGCTGTCACTCCTCTGATGTGTGCCTTGCAAGGCTCTGTGACCCCAGGGCTGAAACATTCACAGTGTGGAAGAGAGGAGAAGCTGTGGTGATCTCCATGACAGCAGCGACAGCTTTGAGGAAGGAACCCATGCCACATGGTCGGTAGTTGGTGATTAGCAGAAAGCTGGTGCCACCACCCTTGGTCGGGCCCAGATTCCGTTTGCTGATGAGCCACGGTGAGTCACGTACTCCGAGAAACACTGTGGCTTGTCTTGGTGATTAATGCAACGCATGCTGCCACCCAGGACTGGCAGCTGCCAGAATAAATGAGACCCGTAGGGCCCAGGGCTGGTGCTGGTTACAGAGCACAGAGCTGCCAGATGACGTCCTTGGGGTGCTCTGTTCTCCTGAGCTCCTTGCCTGGCCAGGCTCTGGAGTGTGTGTGTGTGTGTGTGTGTGTGTGTGTGTGTGTGTGTGTGTGTGTGTGTGTGTGTTGGGGGGACTGGGAACTGTGTCTTCTCTGAACTTTTCTCCGGATGCCTCAGTCCCTAACACATGAGCATGATGACACCCTCTGTGTCCTGAGTGAGTAGACCCTCACTCGTACATTCAGGAGTCCTCACAGAGCCTGGCTTAGCAACTGACCCACGTGTAAAATAAATTTTGTTCTGTTGAATAAAGAAGTGGCCAAGAATTAAGGCTGGATCCAACACAGATACCCCAAGGATTTTGTATGACTGGTTCCTTCTTGGCTTCCAAGTCTGCACTCAAGTGTCCCCTTCCCCCGGTGACCCTTTACCCACTTCAATCACTCTACCCTCCCCCCCACCCTTTTAGTGCCTCCTCAACCCTCACAGTCTAAAGTTATCATATTTTGGGAAACAATCATGTGCACAGAAGTGTCAGTTTTCCTAACTGAAAAGAATATACACGAACACACACAGCGTCTGTCTGCTTACTGTTGTAACTAAGCACAGGCACGCAGAAGCTACAGGACACAGATGTATAAACAAGGGCCAGGAGACTGGGTTAGTAAAATGTTTGACATGCACAAATGAGGGCCTGCGCTCTATCCCCAGCATCCACATGGAAAGCTGGATACAGTGGCTCATGATTGTGACCCCAGTGCTAGGGAGACAGGGGGAACCCTGAGGCTCACTGGCCAGTCAGCTTAGCCCTCTTGGTGAGCTTTAGGACAATGAGAGATCCTATCTCAAAAAAGAAGGTGGCTCCATGCTTAAGAGTATATGCTGCTCCTCTATAGGACCCAGGTTCAGTTCCCAGCACTTGTGTCAAGTAGCTTACAACTGCCTGTAACTCCAGTTTCCGGTGATCTGCTGCCCTCTTTTGCCCTCGTGATTTGAATGAGAAAGGTTCCCGTTGATGCACACATTTGAAAGTTTGGTTCCCAGTTGGTGGAACTGTTTGGGAAGGATTAGGAGGTGTGGCTCTGCTGGGGGAGGTGTGTCACTCAGGGTGGGCTCTGAGGTTTCAAAAGCCATGCCATTCCCTGCCCCCACTTCCTCTGAGTCATGCTTGCATCACACAGATGCAAGCTCTCAGTTACTGTTCCAGCACCATTTCTGCCTGCCTGCCACTGCCACACTCCCTACCATGATGAGCATGACAGACTCTTCTACCCTCTGGAACCATGAGCCCCAAATTCAATGCTTTTTTTTTTTATAAGTTCCCTGGTCATGGTGTGTAATCACAGCAATAGAAAAGAAACTAAGACAGGCTTCCACAGGTACCTGCTCACACTGGGCATATATTCACACAGGCACACACAGATACACATACACACACACATACACTCACATACATAGACATACACACATTATATATATATTATATATAATATATAGGTATATATTATATATATAAAATATATATGTATGTATTATATATATAATTTATATATATTATATATATAATATAAATTATATATATTTATAATATAAATACATATTATATAATATTTATAATATAAATTATATATATATATATAATACATACATAATTTTTCATCTAAAAATAAACAAATAAAGATTATAGAACCTGAGAGATGACACCAAGGTGGACCTCTGGCCTCTGCATGTATGTGTGCACATGTGCAAACTTATCTGTCCTCACATAGGCACACATAGACTAAAAGGGTGTGGGGCATTAAGTGTGCCAATTAGCACCTGTGGTCCCAAGCAGTGAGTGATGAAGGAGGAGATGGTCCACTATGGCTGCAGCTTGCTCAGCCTTGGCCTCATGCCTCTCTCTGCAGCCACTTGAAGACCTCAGCAGGCAGCTCACTTCAGAGCATCAGCCTTGAGCCCGGAGAGGTGGACTGGCTTACCTCTGCCGCGTACTGGTACCTCATCTTCCTGACTTTCTGTAGCCCCTACTGTCTCAGGGTCCCGTGTCTCTCCCTTGCCCTATCGGCCCCTTGATTTAAGGTGGCGACTTTTCCGAAGGAACAGCAGAACCTTAATAAGAAACCGGCCAGGGCTGATGGATGGCACAAAGTTGGCACCAGCTTCAAGGTCGGAAGGAGTTATTTTAAACTATTCAGATTTACTAGGGGGGAGCAAGTCACAGGAGGATTTAGGGGCTTGCCTCCTAGCAAGACATGTGGCCGCGTCCCCGAGCAATCTAAAACCGACGCTTCCTCCGCTATCCACCCCCATCGCTGTCTCTGCCCTGCCGCCTGAGATGGATGGCCAGGCCTCTGGCATGAGGAATTTATTGGGAGCTGGTCAAATAAATTTGAAGTCTGGGATCTGAGCAGGCCTTTGTCCCCCTTCCTCCCTGCCCGAGGATGGGCAGTGGAATGGGCTGGCCCCAAGAGACTGTGCCTTGCCTGGGCAGGCAAGTTATCTCCAATTTCCCACATCCTGGAGGAGCCAGCTCTTCTTAGAGCCCATGATTAATGAGAGCCCCTCTTCATTCCATTATCTCACCCTGGGTGCTGCTGTTTGGGGGATTTTGAACTCTTCCAGCCGCAGCGGTCAGGTTAGAGGGGCAGGATGCCTGCTTCATTTTCTTCTACTCGGACCTGAGCTATCTGGAACTCTGGCTTCATCTCCCTTCCAGAATCTTCAACAAAGCCTCTCTATCCATCCTTCAAGGCCTCTCTATCCATCCTTCAAGGCCCATCTCCATTCTTACCTCCTCCAGGGAGAGTTATCCCTAATTTACCAGGATCTGGGGGTTTTGGGGGGAACATGAATGTTGCTTACAGTGCATGTATGCTTATGTGTGTGTGCGTGTGTGTGCATGTGCATGCATGCGCGTGTGTGTGTTGATGTATTGCTTCTGTGTGAGGTGTACGTACACCTGTGCAGGTGTGCATGTGGAGGTCAGAGGTTAGCCTCAGGTGTCATCCTCAGAAGCTACCCACCTTGTTTCTTTAGATGGAGTCTCTTACTGGGACTCAGGGCTCCCCATTAGGCTAGGCTGGCTGGCCAGTGAGTTGCAGGGATCCCCCTGTCTCTATCCCACTAGGACTGGGATTAGAACTGTGCACCACCGTGTCTAGCCTTTCAGGTGGGTACTGGCAATCTGAACTCAGTCCTCACGCTTGTGTGGCCAAGCACTTGACTCACAGAGCTGTCTCCTAGCCCTCCCATCCGGTTTTGATGGTACCCATGGGTGGGCAGCTGTGCCTCCCGCTGAGTTCTATACTACCCCATTCTTGCTGACACTGCCCCCACTTCACACCTGCTGTGGTCAACCCATAACAGGTGCTCAATAAACTCTTGCTGAACTAAACCAAATAAGCACCTGAGTTGAGCAAAAATAACACTTTTCTCCCCAGCCTACTCCTCCATATGAGCTCAGTGCCCCCAAGTGAGGTGACAATGACCTCCCTTTGAATAGGAATGTTTTGATGAAGTTTAGAGAAAATGGAAACACTATATACACCCAACAAATCCTAGCATTCTCCCTTCCACAGCTGAATGTACTCCCTCTGGGTCCCTCCCCATCCATCCGCTCCCTCCCCAGGGGGCCTGGCTTTATCCTTTGTTCTTTTCATGTCTGTTTTTACATACTTACTACATATGTATATGCCCATAAATAACACACTCATTACTTTTCATGGTTTTAAACTTGCATAAATGATACTGTATGTTATGTATGTAGTCCTCCGCACCTGGCTTTTTCTCTAGCCACTGTGATATATTTCAGATTCATCCAGGCAGACAGTCAGAGCACAACTTCATTCATTTTAACGGCTGTGGAGACTCCTTTGTGGGAATATATTACAATTTATCCATTTCCCTCTTAAGGGGCCTCTATGTTGTGAGCGGCTTTTCTCCATTACCAATGATGATTCAGGGTTGTGCGTGCAAGAGATGGTCCCTGGAGCAAGCTGTGGGTGGGAACCCAGAGGAAAGTCATGAAATCAATATAGTAGGTCAAAGCTATCACTTTAAAAAATTAATTAGAAGAGATTTAAAAATATCAGTGGGTGTGTATGTGTGTGCTGGGACATGCTAAGGAATTGTTTATTAATCTAGATGGTGGTAGGGACGGCTTTGCAAGTCCTGGTACTGTGAGGTTTGTTTTATTGATAACTTTGCTTAAGACTACCAATTGCTCCCTAAATTATATTGGCAGCTCACACCCCCACTACTTCGTCCTTTCTATAACTTAAATTTTTACCTATTTACTTGTGTGTGTGCGAGAGAGAGAGAGAGAGAGAGAGAGAGAGAGAGAGAGAGAGAGAGAGAGAGATTGATTGATTGATTCCGCAGTGTGTATGTGAAGCTCAGAGGACAGCTCTCAGGAGCCGACACCTTCCATCTTAAGGAAGACTCTCTCAGCACCTACATGGCAGAAGGAAAGACTCAACTCCCACACGTCGCCTTTTAACCTCCGCTATGGTACATGCGCCCACATATATTTACTCATGCATGTGCACAGATAAATAAGTGTAGCAAATCTTAAAGAAGAAGAGAAGACCCCTTGTTTAGGCAGGAAAACCAGAAAGATCTGTTTCGTGCAGAAAGAACAACGGGTCTAAGGAAGGACTCCCGACAGGACTTCTAGAAAGTATGAGAAGATTTGACTCAGAATCAAACTTAGGTCCAGTCTCCTAGGCAGCAAGTATAAGTCCCCAAGAAGTCACCCCAAGCCTCTTGACACCAGTCATCCTTAGGAGCTCAATGTCACACTGACTCTTCATATTTTACCTATGTCAAAAAAGGGGGGGGGGTCTCATCTCATGTCTTCCTGAAAGTTGGCTCAGGGTGGAGCCAGATACATACCTCTGACTACTACCTAATCAAAGGTTAGGACCAGGGCACTGGATACGTTGAAGCCAGCAAAGCTCTAAGCTCTCAAGTGCACTGAAACAAACAGGTTTAAGTCACAGCATGTGTATCTGTATCTGTATCTGTATCTGTATCATCTGTATCTGTATCTGTATCTGTATCATCTGTATCTGTATCTGTATCTGTATCTGTATCATCTGTATCTGTATCTGTATCATCTGTATCTGTATCTGTATCATCTGTATCTGTATCTGTGTCTGTATCTGTATCTGTATCTGTATCATCTGTGTCTGTATCTGTATCTGTATCTGTATCTGTATCTGTATCTGTATCATCTGTATCTGTATCTGTATCTGTATCTGTATCTGTATCATCTGTATCTGTGGACTAGAGGAAAAAGATGAAGGGGAAAATGGTCAAAACATCAGGACCTCTGTGGAAGAACAGAAAAAAGAGCTTTTATGACTCAGGCCACTTGTCTTGTCTGGGAGCTCCTCAGCAGGGTGTGGTCCTTATGCTCAGAACATAAAAGGCAAGAAAGAAATGTCTAATTGGGTAGATGTATGTATGTATGTATGTATGTATGTATGTATGCATGTATGTATATGTGGGTAAGCAGGAGGATGGGTCAGAATATGGGTGTGAAGATGGATGGGTGAGTGGATGAGTATGTGGACAGACAAATGTTCACATAGAAGAAAAGGTGAATGAAGGGATCAACAGACGAGTAGACAGACAGAATAAAGGACAGATGGATGGATGGATATACTGATACATAGTGGACATGGGGATGTTTAGTTGAACTGATAGATGGGGTGATGGACAGAAAGATGGATGGGATGGTCTTCAACTGAAAGGAACCCTAGCTGCCTAGAGCTGGTCTTAACAGACTTCTCAAGCAGGCACTCAGACCTGGAATCCTGTCTTGCCACTAGAGCTGTTCATGAAGAAGCTTGTGAAACATTCCAAGTGGTCTGACTACAAGAAATAATTGCTTCTAATTGAGGCTGAGTTATTCTGGCCATAAAGTAGACATATTTTTATAACTTTATTAATTATTCAATTTGAGGCCTATTACCCAGACTGCCAGAATGGGCTTTTCCTATTAGGGGGGTGACAGATTCCCCAGTTCTGCCTAGTCTCCACTACTATACCACTGTTAGGCAGTGGCAGCCTGCTTAGGATTCTCACTGGGTGGGTGTGAGGACTCGAGGTAAAGTCGTGGTTAACTACAAGATGTAGGCTGGGGGTGGGGGGCAAGAGATGCTGGGGCAATAGGACTGTCCCCCAGGCTTTCCCCTTGGTCACTTACTGCCATCAGGTTTCCTTTCCCAGTCCAGCAGAGAGGCAGAAGGTGTCAGGATAAGATGTGCCCATTTGGCCTTCCAGGCCATTCTCTACCCAGATCCACTCATCAACTCTTAATCACGTTGGCTCCTCCATCCAATCTGCTAACCACCCAATGCCAAGAGAGCTACCATATGTCCCCTTGGTCACCTCTAGTCAGGCACAGGGGGAAGAGGACATGGCCCAGCTGCCCTGGAAGGATTAGCCAAGACTACGGCATTCAATGGACTCCCTTTTTCCCATATCCAGGTCCAGAATTGATCACAAGTCCCTTGGCAGAAGAAAGAGTTAAGAGTGTCCCACCTGGAAGCAAATCAGACTCAACTGATGCAAAATGTACCTTCAGGAGCTGTCCCTGCCCATGGAGTAACATTCAAGCTCTTGGGCCTTGGCGTGTGAGCACCATGCCATCCAGCCTGGCCTGTCATATTGGCCTGGCTCCCAGTCCCCCTAGTGCCTTGGTGCTCTGTTCCATCTGGACCATTGAAACCTCAAACTGTATCTTTCCTGTGGCTCTGCTTCTTTCCTTCCCAGGACCTTTCTTTTCTCTCTAGCTACAAGTTGTAATTGGCTGCCTCAGAAGGACCCAAGTGAGTCCAATCTTACAGCGTGATGTTTAAGGAACTTAGCGTAATCTCTGGAAGATCGAGTAACACACTTTGCTTTGCTTGTTTGTTTTCTTGTTGAAGCCTACTACAGAGCCATATGCTCTTCCCCAGCCCTAAGCCCACCACCACAGTGAGAGGGTGGTGTCAAATGCATCTCACTGAAGACAGTGCCTACCTACTGTGTGCCAGGCAGCATGAGGAAGGAGCCCGGTGTTGTGAAGACACGATGTCAGCCCCACTGCGGAGGAAGTCTCAAGGGCAGGAAGTGAGGCAGAGGGAACGCACACAGTTAAATAGTGAGCATCAGGTGCTGAGGACCACGCCAGATACAGGCACAGCGGATGCCGCTCTGGCTTCACAGCTGGTTACAGGCCAATGGATGAAAGGGAGATAAGAAAAAAAAGAGAATAATGAGAAAGTGTGTATGATAGCCAATGTTGATCATGAACCTGATGGGATCTATATTAATGGAGTCACCTAGGAGGCAAATTTCTATTTCTAGAGTAGGTTAGTTGAAGCAGGCCTAACTGTGGTGGAACCACTCTAAGGACAAGGCTCCCAGGACGAAGGAGAAGGAAAAATCAAACTGAGTGCCAGCATTTAGCACTCTGCTTCCTGGTTGTGGATGCCATGTGACCAGCTGCTTTGGCCATTGGCTATAATGCCTTCCCTGCCCTGGTAGACCGCACCTTCCACATGTTAGCCAGAATAAACATCTCCTTTCTTATCATTCCCCTTCTTGTTTGTTTGTCTGGTTTCTTTGTTTGTTTTTTTTTGTTTTGTTTTGTTTTTTTTTTGGTTTTTCAAGACAGGGTTTCTCGGTGTAGCCCTGGCTGTCCTGGAACTCACTTTGTAGACCAGGCTTGCCTCAAACTCAGAAATCCGCCTGCCTCTGCCTCCTGAGTGCTGGGATTAAAGGTGTGTGCCACCACTGCTCGGCTGAACCCTTCCTTTCTTAAGCTGCTTCTCTCAGGTGTTCTGTCAGAGCATCAAAGGAAGAAGCCAATAAAGGTGAGACTGGGGGAAACCTGGTGGTAACCAGGCAGGTGTCGTGAGCGAGCCCGCAGGGTCATTGATGAGCTGTGTGCTTGTTACAGGCCATAGAGTGTAGCAAGTGACATGGGCCCTGTGGCGCTTCACAGCCTGCCCTTCTCCAAGCACCCAAAGGACAAGAGGGCGATGACAGAGCCCTGGAAAGAAGTACCAGGTGGGATTTTGAATGTGATCCACAGAGACCGGCTCAAACCCTGGCTCTGCCGCTAGCCGGCTGTGTGTGTAGAGGTCTCAGTTTCCTTGTAGGAATGATGTGGAGGGCAGTGGTGAACGGCTATGGGACTGTACAGGGGATACGTTCTGAGTATGAATTAGGAAGGCAGGCTACACAGGAGAGGAACCCAGTGTGATCATGGGCCCCATATAAAGCCTGACGCTGGGACAGGAACACACCTAGCCAATCCCCACGGCAGAGCAGCTGAGCGCCCTGGGTCTTAGCATCCTAACCCAGAGTCCTGGTCACCACTCACAAGCTGGGGAGGGTGGGAGGAATGTTCATATCTATCTCCAGTGGCACGCTGCAAACCTAGGGCTTGCTGGGGCTGCATTCACTCTATCCCAGCCCTCTGGACTGAGAGAGGCTGCACATCTCTCTCCCCTGCCCGCTGGGCCCTCCTGGCTGGCACCCAGCACGGTTGCTTCATGATGCCTGCCTTCCTCCAAGTACCATGCTTCCCACAGCACCTTGGAAACATAGCTGTGCACTTATGTGTAGGGGGGGGGGGAGTCGTGTCCTTTACAAACCCCCTCCCCGTGGAGCCCAGGAGGAGTGTGGGCACCGGCTGCCAGCCCCTCGTGACGATGCCAGCTTGGCTCCCGCCACTCAGCTCTGCCTTTGTCACATTTGAGGCAGACTGGCCTCCCTTCCCACTCTCCAGTGCTCAAGGCTCCCCTGTGTGTCACTTATTAATTTTGTTCTCAGGGAGCAGATGGTCAGAGCTGAGTCGGGTAGAATACACCTCCCTCTTTTTTTTTTTTTTTTTTTTTTTTTTTTTATTATCACCAATACTCCCTCTAACAGGCAACCCACATGGATGAACTCTAGGATGCCCAGTTTCTGGTACAAACAGGTACAAGAAGCCAGCTTTCAGGATATGACCCATGACATGACTCTAATTCCAGATCTTCCTCATTTGAGAGGAAGCAGATATCAGGTGTGAGAGGATCCTAAGAAGTTTCCACCCTCTGCCTATAGCCTGCCTTCTCAGGACCAGGTGGGGCAGGCGTTCCCTGTGTGGAACAGTGGGTTCTGGGAAGGGCTCCCTTCCTCGTACATGTCATCCCAGGACCGAGAAGGGATGGGGGATGGCCTGTTGTCTTTAGTCCTCCATCAAAGGTCTCTGAGCCGTTCCTACCCACCCTGTCCCTCTCACATCTCACTTGTCCAGAAAGCCACCCATGGGAGACAGTGACCAGGAAAGGAACCTGTGCGTGTCCACAAGGGTTTCCTGGGCATTGCCACTGGGTCTGGGTATCACCAAGAGAGAGGTTGGGACTTCAGGAAGGCTTAGCCAGGAGGGGAGATGAGCAGAGAGCCCAACAGACCCACTGCTTTGCTGTGAAGCCCCAACTGCCAGAGACTCACAGCATGGGCCAGGTAAGATCTCAGCCCCCTTTGGGTCTTTTTTAGCCTCTTCTTCATTGCCAACCTTCCCATCTGCCTCACCTTCATCTGTGTGGAAAGCGCCAGAAAGGTGGTCATCCTGTGAGCACAGCACCCTGTGCAAACAGCTGGAGCTGAGGCTGCAGGATTGTGAGTCTGAGGCCACCCTGGGCTACATCAGAACACCCTGTTTCAAAAGTTCAATAAACAGATTCAGACCTCTGACAGAGCCTGGCTGTGGGACTCCCAGCCACTGCTTATCTTCCCTGGACCTTCCTCTAAAGGACTTTTTGCTTCTAAAATGGGGAACAGGGTGTAGACCTGGCTTCTGCCTTCTGCTGCTTCTTATGATGGTTTTCTCAAACATCTAGATTCCCTTTCCACAAAAGTCCAGGCTGGGAGAACTCTCCATAGGTAAGGTGGTTACAAGACAAACGTGAAAACCAGGGTCCAGAACTCCAGCACCCACATAAATGTTGGGCAGGTCACCCATAATCTCAGTGCTCAGGATCCAGAGGTGGAACCCCCAGGACAAGCTGGCTAGCTAGACCAGATGAACAGGAAAGGTCTGGGTTTAAGTGTGAGACTCTATATCAATACATAAAGCAGAAAGAGATCAAGGAAGACACTTCTAGCCTCCACACATGTTCACACAGGCAAGCGTATTGAGTTGTCCTTGTCCCTATGCTGGTAGTCCTGGCTTCCTCTCAGGTTCTCTGAAGATGGGAGCCACACCCTCCTCCTCAATACCTATCCCTGAATCCCCTGGCCTCACTAGCTCCTGGCAGGAGCTCAGGATTTACATGGCTCAAACTGAGAGGGAGTGGATGGAGCTGCTGGGGTAGCGGCCAGGCTGCTGAACCCTGGGTTTTGTTGTTTTGCTGTTCCGTATTATAATTCCTTGGATGGGGGACTCTCAGCTCCTCTTGTTCTCAGACCTTGACAAAACATTCGTTGCTATCCACAGTTCCCTTCTGTTCCTGTCACGGTGACTGCACTAGTGTATGGGGTTGACACAGGACCCACCATCCTGGGGAAGCCCCCAGGCCCAGCAGATGCCAGCAGATGCCAGCAGAAGGCAGCTCATGCTGGATCTGCAAGGGGCTGAAAGCGAGGCAGAGCCAAGCGAACAACAGCAGGGGTAATTGCTTTGAGACACATTCATCTAAAGTTGACTCAGCCTTGACAACACAGCCGCTCACTGTAGCGAGAAAGAGTCCAGCGGAGAACCTTGGCCTCCCAGGGGCCCTGTATGCTCTGCACTCTGCTTGGGTTTGGGAGGAGAACCAGTTTATACCTGGGCCCCCAAGTACTCAACAGCAGCCTTACCTGAGGGACAATTGAAAGTGTCAGGAGGGGATACTCTCTCCCAGGGTCCCCATGGCTCCCTACTCCTGTCTAGGTTGAGAATGAAGAGAGAAGCAAGAAGCATATGTCTTTATGGATGGGGTCAAAGAGGCTCCACTAAGGATCAGTAGGAAGGCGCTCTCCTCCCCACCACCAGGACCATCAAGCTGGAGCTGGGATTTGAGCCCTCAGAAGCAGCATTGCTTAGCACCAGAGTCGCCAGGCTAACTGCCAGGAAAACAGGAGGCACACACTGCACATCCCCCACCTCCAAGGGTGGGGGAAGGATTTGGCCAGGACCACCCAGACAGGGCTTATGTGCGGGGAGGGGGAGCTTGGGGGGGGGAACAATGTTTATTATCCCTTCTCTTGTCTTTGTACCAGTGTGATGCAGGGCACAGTGAGAGCAGAGTCTAGGCCAATAGCTGTGCATGCTGGAGGCAGACAAGGATCCCCCAGAAGGCAGTGTCAAAAGGGTATCAAGTCCTGAGGGATGCTTCAGCATCCTTGCAAACACTCACCAGTCTGGGAGATCTAGGTGAGCTCTTGGTCTCTCTCTGCTTTCCCGACCTCTCCACTAACCCTTTAAAGCCATTCCGTGTCCTCTGGATGCCTGGTGGCTAGCCTCAAACTCACTATACAACCAAAAGATGGCCTTGAACTCCTGATCTCCCGGCCTCTGCATCCCGAGTAATAGAATTCCAGGGGCGTGCCTCTGTGCCCAGCTTAAGCGTGCTGAGGCTCAAACCCAGGGCTCTTGTGTGCCAGGCAAGCACAATGCCAGCTGAGTTCTGTCCCGATGACGTCACAGTGGGTTTTGTGCATTTTTTAAACGGTGGGTGGTATTGTTCCTCTCTGCCTGTACCCGTTAGCCATTTCTTTAGCTTCTCGGATCGAACTCTAGGTGTTCTTCTAAGACTCTTGTCTTTTTCTTTCTGTGTTTTCCGCCACTCTTTTGCCATGCTGGAATTTGAAGTTAGGGTCTCACACATGCTAGTCAAGTTCTCTACCACCGAGCTGTCCCCAGACCCTCTTCCTTTATAGATGCTGATACTAGTCACTGTCTAGATTTGCAAATATTGAAACATTGTCCCCCTCCAAATGGTTCCACTTTAGTCTGTCTGTAGCGTCCTTTGACATGTGTGTTTTTAGGGTGCGATGAAACATGTCAGGTGCAAAAAGGTTCTTTCACCTTTTATATGAAGTATAAGGCAGTCAGAGTCGGGAGAAAAGAGCTGGGTGTGGTGGCACATGCCTTTAATCCTAGCACTTGGGAGGCAGAGAGGCTGGATCTCTGGGAGTTCAGGGCCAGCCAGGTTTACATAGTGAGACCCTGTCTAAGCCCCTCCCCCTCAGAAAGAGAAGAATGGAGAATGGTGGGAGTAGGGAGGGGGAGTGTGGGGGAGAGGAAAAGGACGGGTCGGGGAGGCTTGGAGTTACTGTCTGATGGCTTCAAAGTTTCAGTTGAGGAAGAGGAAAGGTTCTGGAGATGGTCAGTATTGATAGTCGCACAACTGCACTGATAACAGAAAAAAATGATGTCTACATTAATGGTTACCACAGTAAATCTTACACCGTTTATGCTTTAACCACAATTTGTTAAATTGTGCCAGCTTGGGAATCCGTGTAACCAAGCAGTCCCCCAGCTAGTTCAGCAGCATGGACGCAGGTTGGAGGCAGTAGGGGTTTCCTTTTCTTTCCTTTTAGAATTTTAATTATGTTTGGGGTAGCATCTCACATACCCCACACTCATGAACTCATGTCTGAGGATGACTTTGAACCCTTGATCCTCCTGCCTGTAGCACCTGAGTGCTATGGTAACAGGTGTAACACCAAGTTAGTTTAACGCGGTGCTGGGGATGGAGCCAGAGTCCCATCCACGGTAGGCATGCACTCTACCGACTCAGCCACACCCCCAGCTTGGTATTTGATAGCCATTTGCAAAACTAACATAGAGCCAGGCTGGCCTCACCGCCATTCAAGATAATGCACTGGACTTGGCAGAAGCTGGGCCCTGCTGCAGTCACTCCTCCCGGGCTGCTGGGCTGTCTCACCAAGAGCCCAGGATCCCAGAGTGGGGAGGAGCTTGAGAGTCAAGCCAGACATTGCTGAGCACTTACTGCCACAGGCTTTCCCTCAGACACGCAAACAGAAGCTTCAGGCAGGGAAGGTTCTGGGGAGACTGGTAGCCTCTTTTACTCTGATCCCACCCACCTCTTCTGGGGATCCCTAAGACCAAACCCCAAATCTCATTGTACTATGTACAACCCAAACTCCAAAGTACCATGGGAACAGAGAAGTGGGGCCTAGGAAAGACAATAATTAAATAATACAATGAAAGCTTAAACTTCCAAGTTAATTCTGGGGCATCATTTATAAAAGTTAACAGGGCATATTTAATTTAGGAATTGGCTCACATCCTTCTCCTTACAGCTCAAACCTCATAAATGAAATATACTGGATCATTGCCCAGCACGGAAATAAAAGTTATGAATAATGTTTCTATCTCAATCATTGTCAGCGCTTTAATATTCCTAATTACTTTAAAAAGCTAGATATTCAATATAGCAAAACTTCTTTCCCTTTTTATCTCCACTCGTGAGCCTTGTGCAATTTAATAAGGGCCACTCTGTTGTCCTTATCCAGTATAAACTGACATCCCATTCTTTCATGCTTCATTATTATATGGGACACAGGTTTATGGTCAAGCATGTGGACATTCTATTTTCCCATATTGCTTGGTTGAAACGCTCAAACAATCCATAAAGCTGCCCTGTCTTCCTCCTTCCTCTACAGAACAGAAAGAAATTAGTGATGGCCCTTAAAGAAATTAGGCAGTGGGGCTGTAAGTCTATAAAAGCATGGAGAGCCCCCATCCCCATCTCAGAACCAGATTTGTCCCCTTGAGGACTGTCAAAATGATTAATCCTTCGATCCCTTGGCAGCTGCAAAAGGCAGGGCAGGGGCAGGTACCAGATGACTAGTATTTACATCCTTCCCTGACACTTCTGAGAATTTATCCCCAGAAGAAATTGGGCCTCGGCCGGGAGGAGGGAGAGACAGGTGCAAGAAGAATGGCTCCGACATTTCCACCCAGGACCCCAGGCCCTTCTTCACACATACATAATCCCAAGATTTTGAAAAACTCCCCAAAATGTTCTTGGAAGGTCTGTGCCACAATTTGCATAGAGGGAAATCTTCAGGGAAGTGACTTGTGGTGACTGTCTTTATGTCACTGGCTATGATCAGTCATTGGTCACTTAGAAATAGCCCTGTTTCACCCAGCGGGCTGCAGACCAGGGGGCATACGTAACACATGATGGAGTTGCCAAGTGTTCTCTCTCTCTCTCTCTCTCTCTCTCTCTCTCTCTCTCTCTCTCTCTCTCTCCCTCCCTCCCTCCCTCCCTCAAGAAAGTTTCATGTAGCCCAGGCTGGCTTTGAACTCATCCTTGTGTCCAAGGATGGCCTTGAATTCTTGGTCCTTCTGCCTTCACCTCCCCAGTGCCAGGATTAAAGGCATGTGCTGCCTCATCTCATTTACATACACACTTAATTTTTTAATTTCATTTTATTCTTTCTGTGCATGTGCAAGTGTGCACACACATGTATATAGTAGTTAGAAGACAACATGAAGAGTTTGTTCTCTTCTCCCACTGTGTGGATTCTGGGGGGGGGGGGGGGTCAGACCTGGGTTGTCAGGCTTGGCAGTGAACATCCATACCCACTGAACCATCCCATTGGTTCCTCATACACACTTCTAGAACAAAGGGGCGTCTGTGTGTGACTCAGCTGCCATTGGGAAGGCTTCAACGAGTATACGGTACACACAGGGCATGGGAGGCCCCTGCTGAAGAGCCAAGCTCAGGTTCAGTGCAATTTTCCTCCTCAAGGATGGTCAGGTTCCTCTACCTGTGCTCTTGATTCTGGAATTTTCATCAACTACAGGTCAAAGGATTCCTTAGGGCATTAAAGAGTCAACCAATAGCATATGGAGAGGGTTTTTTGTTGTTGTTGTTGTTATTACTTTTTTTTTGAGTCTCATGTGTTCCAGGCTAGCCCCAGACTCACTGTGTAGCCAAGGATGACCCTCCTGTCCCTACCTCTGGAGTGAAGGGGCCAGAGGCTTTTGCCAACATGCCCAGTTCACACAGCTAGGGATAAACACACAGTAAATAAGTTCCAGGAAAGCATTCTGCCAATGAGTCCCAGCCCAGATGCATCCTGTACTTCCTAAACTGTGGGAAATTCCAAGTTTGATGTCTAACAGGCCCAAAGGATCCAGTGACAGGGAAGAACCAGAAACAACCTAAAGGCTCACCAGACAAGCCTACTGAAATAGACTTAGTAAACCACAGAATGGAAGTCTAGACAGCCATTAAAAGTTAAAGGAGATGAATGCTTATTGACAAGGAAATGAGTGTACAACTTGGGACTGAATTAAAAGAGCCAGGTTTGGGCAGCACACACACAGGCTCCAGGTTCAGCCAGTACTGCATGCAAATGTCAGAGAAATGCCATGGTTACTACTATCCAAAGCCAGAACAGGTGAACTTGGGCTGTGACTCGGAGTCTATGCTCTTGGTAAATTTTTTTTTTATTTTTATTTTTAATGTGAACAGGTATAACTTAATGGGGAAAAATAATCCAAACCAAGAAAACCCAGTGTTTCCAACTGAAGACAACCCGAAGCTTTCCCATCTTATGTACAGAGCTAACCTGAGCTCTCCGGGAACTCATTCTGAACCTGGAGAGACTCCTTTCCATGACTGTAGAGCAGGGTGTCCAGCAACACAAGCAGGCTCCAACTCTTAGATCAAATCTGATTGTCATTTGTATTTCCCGGCTGATTCCTCTCCTGACAACAGTGTCTGGGGTCAAAGCTTATAAACAGACTCTTCCTTCTCCTGAGAGCAACTATGTTTCACAGTGAAAGCCTTTTTCAGGGGCAGGAGAGACAGCTCATTGGTTACAAACATTTGCCCCTCTTCCTGGGGACCCAGGGTTTTACTTAGATCTGGTTTCACCATTTACTGGTTAGCTGTGTCGGCGAGAGCTTCTTATAGCCTCTCTGTGCTGTGTCTTTTCCGTCTGTAAAATAGGCCCGATAATTCCTCAGCCCACGCACGCTGTGAAGATGAAATAAGAAGACAAGAAGCCGGGTGTGGTGGTGCATGCCTTTAACCCAGCACTTGGGAGGCAGAGGCAGGCAGATTTCTGAGTTCAAGGCCAGCCTGGTCTACAGAGTTCCAGGATAGCCAGGGCTATACAGAGAAACCCTGTCTCGGAAAACCAAAAAAAAAAAAAAAAAAAAAAAAAAAGACAAGAAAAATGTCCAGTGCGTGGTCAAGTGCAGTCGATGGCGGCACCAACAGCAATGCTGTTCTCTTTCAACAGTGGTCTCGGCAAGTGTGCCATTACGTGCTTGAATATAGGAATAATAATTTAAGGGGAAATAAAGGCTGCAGGCCACAGATGGGGAGGCATTCCAAATGATGTTGCATAAGATATCTCAGAGAAGAAAGGCTGGGGAGGAGATCAATGGCTGTCCTGTAATAACGGAACAGCTGAGCTGTGGGAGGAGACCCCCTGTTTCTTTCACATAACCTCAATGGTTATTACCTTCTGATCTGGGGTGGCTCACTCCATATCCATAGCCTATGGCCTTATCCAATGAGTTACTTGGGAGATATTCCAGGCATGCCAAGAAAAAGATCACGGCAATCCATCACCCTGCTCTAGTCTTCCCTGAGAGCAAGAAAGCAGTAGGAAGCAGAGAAATATTTCCACTGGGGAGAACGGAGAATCCCCAGTGGTCAAAATGAGCTTGCACAGGACGGAGTGAGTTTCCTGTCTCGGGAAGGATTCAAGTCAAGGTTGGGACGCCCTCAGACTGACACACCTCAATGCTCCGACGTGAGAATCTATGGATTCCCTTAATCGCATGCTGCTTTCCCTCCAAATGAGCTGGGGCCACTATAAACTGAGTAGAAAGTAGCCCACAGCTCGGGCGCTAAACTGCTCCTCCCCCTGATGGCAGCATTGCTTTAAGAGCTGTGAAGCTTTAGGATGTGAGTTGGAGGAACAGGAGACAAGGACTGAGTCCTTGGTGGGTATCTTATCCTTGGCATCTTTCTGCCCTGTCTGTCTGTCTTTCATGAAGTAAAGGATCTCTTCCACATACTCCTACCACCATGATATTTGGTCAAGCGACTGTGGACTGAACTCTCTGAAACCGTGAGCTGAAATACATCCTTCCTCTCAGATTGTCTCTCTCAGGTATTTGTTCACAGTACCAATAGAATGGGCTTGCCCAGAACCCCCATCTCTTAGGACTTCTTTCTTTGGCTCTGGTAGGATATGCCTTTGAGTAGATCCAAGGGAACAGGTGAGCTGATAGTCACCCAGAGATGGTGGCCCTCAGCTCAGGAGGAGGATTTAGAGGAGAGGGGGTAAGCTGTGGCTTTGACCATGATGCACAGGGGGTTGAATTATCCTTGTGTTACTCTCTGAAGTAACCCTGGTGTTTAGTAAACTAATTCTGGCTCAAGACCTGCTTAATATGGTCGAATTCCATTCATCAAAGGCCACCAGACAAAAAAACCAGAGATGACAAAGGTGGTGTCTGAAGGCACCCCACCCCCAGCCGCTGTCTACATAGCACTGAGGTAGCTGTAAGCACACAACCTGAGGCTTCGTCCCCTCCCTCACAGGCCACCCTTACCCTTGGGAAGAGGTAGCAACAGCGGCAGGCAGGCCCAGCCCAGCAGGCTCACCCACTCTAGTCTAGTCGGATGTTTCTAACCCAAAGATCCACTGTCAGCAAAATTACACCAAAGGAAGCGCAGTCAGAGGACATGCCCTTGGCCATTTCCCCCTTTGTGCTTTCTGGGAATTCAATTTCACAGGAAAACCGGCTGAACACTAACTCACACATCCCTCGGGGTCAGTCTCCTTTGTCTAGCCTTTCTTCCCTGCCACAGCATCTCTGTAAGGCACAGGTGGGGGTGGAAAGGAGACTGTGCAGCCATTTGGGGTCCCACACAATTACAGAGGGTTTCTTGGAAGCTCCAAATAGATATGCTCCCTACCCCCGATCTAGGAGAGCCACTAAGACTTTAGACAAAGCCACATCCCATGCCTTCCTTTCGCTGTCATTTCTTTCTTTCTTTTCTTTCTTTCTTTCTTTCTTTCTTTCTTTCTTTCTTTCTTTCTTTCTTTCTTTCTTTCTTTCTTTTTTTTAGTATAGAATAGAGTTTATTAAAGGCATGGGGAGGGGAGTTAAGAGGGTAGTAGAGGCAGAGAAAGGCAGAGAGAAGGAGAGAGTAGAGAAGAAGAGGCCAGCCATGACCACGTGAAGAGAGGGGGGAAGGGAAGAGCCCAGGGGGACAGCAGAGAAGCAAGTGGGAAGCAGGAGTAAGAGAGTCGCTGTCATTTCTTAATGTCCTGGTCAGACATAGACATTGGTACCATGTATCAAATCTGCATATCAAAAGACCACAACTAGATTTGCCTGGCCCAGCAGAGAGCAGGCGAGACACTGTATCAGGCCAATGTGTGTGAACCCATCATTCCCCTCTCTAAGGATTTTTTGTTTTTGTTTGTTTGTTTTTTGTTTTGTTTTACAGTTTTTAAAATTGTTCTTTTACTTATTCACTTTATATCCCACTCACTGCCCATATCCCAGTCACCCCCTTCCACAATCCTTCCCCCACAACTCCTCCCTTTCTCCTCCAAGCAAGTGGAGACNGGTACATCAAGTGTCTGTGAGACTAGGCACATCCTCTCCCACTGAGGCCAGACAAGGCAGCCCAGCTAGAAGAACATATCCCATGGACAGGCAACAGCTTTTGGAATAGCCCCTGTTCAGTTGTTCGGGACCCACATGAAAACCAAGCTGCACCTCTGCTACATATGTATGTGGAGGCCTCGGTCCAGCCTGTGTGTGCTCTTTGATGGGTGGTTCAGTCTCTGAGAGCTCCAAGAGTCCAGGTTAGTTGACTCTGTTGGTCTTCCTGTAGAGTTTTTAAATCTCCTTCGAGGCCCACAATCTACACAATGGAATATTATTCAGCTATCAAAAACAAAGACACCATGAATTTTGATGGCAAATAGATGAAACTTGAGAATATTATCCTGAGCGAGGTAACCTAGTCCCAAAAGGACATGCATGGTATGTACTCATTTATAAGTAGACATTGGCCATAAAATGCAGGATACTCATGCTACACTCAACAGACCTAAAGGAGCTAAGCAAGAAGGAAGGCCCAAGTGAGGATGCTTGAATCTCTAAGGTTTGATAATGGTCACAACCTCTATGGGATAAAGAACATAGGGGTAGTTCCCCAAAAGGCAAACAGTGGGTCTTAGAGCTGTAATGAGTTGGTCTAAGTATATTTTCACCCCAAGTCACCATTAAAAAGACTACCCAACCCAAAAGCAGGAAGAAGATGGAGCTCCAATGCTATTCAAGGCCTCTGAAAAGGCATTAAACAGCATTAAGTAGCCATTGCCTGGTTTT
This sequence comes from Mus pahari, assembly GCF_900095145.1. Lineage (NCBI taxonomy): Eukaryota > Metazoa > Chordata > Mammalia > Rodentia > Muridae > Mus > Mus pahari. Next base: position 59,454,971 of record NC_034599.1, on the reverse strand, counting down.
AGAGTGTACCTGTGGAAGGAGGTTATCTGAGGCTATTGAAGGAAGAGGAGGAGGAGGTGGTGGAGGAGGATTCAGCTGTACCCTTGGTGGTGAATTTCTTAAGTTTTGTCTGTTACATCCATCCATCCCACAGAGTACTAGTGCCACAATAAGATAATGTACTATGCTGGTATGGGGTCACTGGGTTATCCACAGGAGTGCCTGCCTCCAGACCAGACAGGTTTCTCTATGAAATGGGCATGCTCCATGCACGAAGACATAGGTACAAGGAATCCTTCCCCAAGGTTGTCCCCTTCTCCTACGGCAGGGAACATAGAGGTATCCTGGTGGCTACCAGCCTCCCATAGCAGCCCCTTGCAAACCCATGAACACTTGTGAAACTGAGTCTCTGGACCAGTCAAATGAAGGACCAGGCCTATTGACCACCTGGATCTGTACACAGGCACACACAACATCCTGAGTTCATCCTGACTCTCAAAGACCATATATAGAAGTGGGTCATCAAAAACAAAACAAAACAAAACAAAAACCCTATACAATTGACCCCACAATTCTCTACATTTACAACCCTCACAGACCTCATAAACCTCCCCATACCCCTAGAGCCCTTGGCCCCAACAAACACTGTCACTCACCAAGCACAACTGGCGTCTTTCTGACATTCCTACTCATCCCCACCCGACACAAGAATAATCTTGCATTATGCCACCACCCCCTCCCATGTCAGAACCCAAAGCCCGCAGACTCACCGCTCGAGCAATCAGGGCCTCCCCATCCAGGCTCACAGTGGCAGGTATCCGGGGAGACGCAGCGGCCGTGCATACACTCCTCGGTGCACAGAGCTGGAGGGCGTGAGAGGGGAGAAAAGCGGACGGTGAGAACGGGCCATCTGGGCTCAGAGCAGACGCCGCTTTGTCCGGAGTCCCAGGAGCTAAGGATGCTCCAGACGTCTCTTTGGCTTGGTGGATAAACATCAAATTTAATATGACCTGAGCTGTTTAACTCTGAAATGTGTCTGACAAAAGGGCATTGTGTCTGCCCCAGCCTCACACCTCTTAAAGTGAGTCTAACCTAAGACCAGGCAGCTTTGGCGTTTTGGTGATATCTCCTCAGTTGACAGAGAAATCCCCAGCGCCTCATAAACCTTGTTTGGTACCACATACCTAACCCCAGCACTCGGGAGGTGGAGGAAGGGAGATCAAGAGCTTAAGGTGATTCTCAGCTACATAGTAAGTTGGAGGCGAGTCGGGGACAACGCGACTTCTATAAAACACAGTCTCCTTCAGGCCACCTGTGGCGATACACACCCACAAGCCCAGGACTCGGGAGTTTAAGGTGAGAGGATCGAGATGAATTTGTGGCTAGCAAATAGAGAAACCCTGTCTCAGAGAAATTGAGAGACAGACAGAGACAAAGGGATACAGAGAGACAGAAGCAGAAGAGAAAGAAAAAAGAAAAATGGTTATGGAATGGTAGTGGGGATGGGGGCTGGAGAGATGGCTCAGTGGTTAGGAGCACTGGCTGCTCTTCCAGAGGACTTGAGTTTGGTTCTTAGCATCCACATCTGGCAACTCACAACCACTTTGTAACTCCAGTGTCAGGGTATTCAATGTCTTCTTCTGTCCTCCACTGGCATTCATATACAAATGACATATACTCATATAGACAGACATATACACATGTGATTAAAGGCAAGATAAATATTAAAAAAAATCTAAAAACTTCAGTGTTTGATTTGTGGAGCCACTCGTCACACTCCCAAACTCCTGCCACATCCGCTCAGGAAGCCTGCCCCCTCCATCTTTTGCTGGCTCCAGTTTCTCCCCAGTAAAGCCCCTCATGTAGCAGGCTGCCTGGCAGGAGCAGGCACTGGGCCCCCGCCTTCCCGCCCCCCTCCTCAAACATCCCTATTTTGGGGTTCTCAAATGTCAGCAAATCTGCAAAGTATACAAATGCTGAGGGGGAAAGGCAACAGCTAATTATAAGAAAGTAATTAAGAGAGACATCCACGATGATGATAATTGTAATTAGAAAGTGCCTGGCAATTTCTTATCACGCAGTCAAATGCTACAGCCCCGGAGCCGCTAGGCTAGGCAGTGAGCAAAGTTTCCATCCGCTGCACTGGCACTGAGGAGTCTTATTGACAGCCCGTGTGAGGAAGGGGGCTTATTGCTCTCTCTTCTTGATAGAATCCACATTTTCCAAGGTCACCCTTTGCTCCCCAAGAGATCTGCCCCACCACCTAATCCATCAGCCAAGAACTACAGAAAACCCCCACGAGCTGCCCCCACTAATTTTGCAAGCTCGGGAAATCAGCAGCAATCATCACCCCTGTCAATCTCCCGAGTGGGCTTGAGATAAAGGGTTTTTACACTGAAAGCAGTGAGGATTCATCTTGCTGTCGGTTTCTGGCCTGGGCTGGGGAGCAGGTAGCCTGCTAGGGTGAGTCTAGACTGGCTGGCACTGACCCACCTGCCCGGCCTAGATGCTTTCTGGTGTGACCATGGGCTACATTATGGTTGGGTGTGGGGTCTTTTAGCCCTCCCTTAATTCAGATGCTAGCCCTGGAGCTACTGCTTCTATAGGTACTGCCTTAGCTCTGTCTAGGTCCCCAAGCAGGGAGACATCAGGTCAGAGGTCTCCATCAGCCAGCCCCTAAACAAACTACACAAGTGGCTTTGGAGGAATGCCCTGGTTTGTGCTAATGATATGCACAGCCCCAGTACTGGAGACCCCTAGGGATGGCTCCCCAGCTCCCTGACTAGGGAACCAGTCTGATGCTGGATCTGGGGACCATCTCCACTTAGAGCCATAGAGACTTGCTCTGTCTCTAGCCAGTCACCGCTATGCCAACCCTTTCTTAATGGGTTCAAGTGGGCCTATGTCCCTGGGACACACAGAAAAACAGGTGCCCATCTCTTCCGCTCCATCTCATGCCAGCCCCTGGGACCCTGCTGACCTTGCTGCTCTCTCTCCTCTGTCACTATCCCTGTAGGATGAGGACCCTGTGAGATGCACAGCTGGGCCTGTTTAGATCACAGCTTGTCCGCTTAGGAAGGATAATGCCAGCTATTTGCTCCGCCAAGTACAGAAAGCCGAAACTTTGACCCTGGGGTCTCTGCCAAGGAAGTGGGAGCCTTTTATAAATTCTAAATCTGCAGGGTGTTGGGGATGGAAGACACCCCAGAGAAAAAGAGAACATCATACTCTGCCCCCTCACTGTATGCATGGAGAAACTGAGGCTCTAGGACCCATGATCTCAGGGATATATGGTCTGCCAGACAGTCAGGAATTCAGGGTGAGCTTCCTGGAGATGGAGGCCATTGAAGGTGGGGAAGTGTGCTCAGATTGTGAGCCTTTGTTTTACTCAGACTCAGCATCTCCCTATCCTGGCTAAGGAGCAGGAACAAAAGGACCATGACACAGCAAGGGAGATGGTGAGAGTGGGAGATAGGCCACAGCCAGTTTCTATACCTAGGCACCCTGCAGAGGGAGGAACTTTGACCCCTGGAAGGGGGGACCAGGGAAGAGCAAGGATTCAGCCAGTGTCCCATCTGCCTTCCTATCTCTTCAGATCCCAGGGACCTGGGACTCGTGCCTAAGCCCTGTGCCCTCTCCTTGAGCAGCAAGAATGGCCTTTGGATACTCTGAGCAAGCTACACACTGAATAGCTTTCTCAAACCCTGGGCCCCTCCAGGGCCCTGGAGACCCAGAGTTCAGGTTGTCAAGTGCCACCCCGCATACTACAGCCACAACCCCTAGCTTAGCCATGTTCAGAACATTGGCATCCAGCCCACACACGCAGAGCAGCCACTCACATGTCCCAGACCCACTTGCGGGGACATGGACGGGATCCCTATATTCTCTCCAAACCTCCCGCTCCCTCTCTTCCTCAGTGTCCTGCTGCTGTGCCCACACCGTCTGCTTGTTAAAACCTCAATCCATTCATATTTCATAGGTGTTGTTTAGACAGATGTTTGAGTCCTGAAATATTGATGACAAACACCTGAGGCTGGGATTGCTGGATCTGGCATTTGGGCTACTGTTTGAACACCTGGGGAGAGAGAGGGGAGTCACCTGAAGGTGAGTGAAGTTAAGATGCCATGACCCCCTGAGTGTGGGTGTGGGTCTGGGTCTGGGTCCAGGTCTGGGCCTGGGGTTGGGCCTGGGGCAGCCTAACTCCAACCCCAGAACCCCAATGCCATATAGCTGACCCTCTGAAGGGACTGGGCTAGGACCCTGCCATCCCCGACTCCCTCTGTTTGGCTCCTGCAGATACAGGAGGCTTTAGTCAAGTCTCTCCACCGCATGTCCATGTGCTCGTGTGCAGGGACCACCGTGCACACTTGATGAGACCAGCCTCAAGTCAAGGGGGGTGGGCAGCACCCCACTCTCTAGCCCTAGTAAGAAATCTGAACTTGTCCCTCCACCCCTTCTCATTGCCCTCCCATCTTCTAGCATCTTCTAGATCCCATCTTCTGGATGCTTCTAGCAACTGCCAGCCTCCTGGCATACTGAGACACTGCTGCCGAGAGTACAGGGCATCCAGACACAGGAGTTATTCAGTGACTCTGCTCACCTCTATCTGTGTGTCAACCCTCTCTCCATTGAGTGGGGGATGGTGACAAGCTAGACCTCAGGCTGTGGGGATAAAAAGCAGTGCCAGGGGGCAGCAAGTGCCATGGAGCCTTGCTTTCACTCCTCACAGGGCATCATCCTGTGACATGAACCTTTGTCATCTCTCTCTCTCTCTCTCTCTCTCTCTCTCTCTCTCTCTCTCTCTCTCTCACACACACACACACACACACACACACCACACCCCACACACACCCCACACAGGACACACATACCACACATACCACACCCACACCACACACACCCACACCACACATAACACACACACACACACACACACACACACACACACACACACACACACACGCAGTTACCCTCACTCCCAGCCTTCATTGTCGGCCATGCTAAGTGGTCTGCAGTGTCTGCTAGCAGATCCCTGGTGGGAAAGAGTGCCATAACCTAAGTTTAAATCCGAGATTCACCAACTACTACTACTCCACCACCACCATAAGCAAATGACCCCTTTCCATGCCTTGAACAGTCGTACCCACCTCATGGCTGTTGAAAAGATTAAATGAAATATTTGGGGCTGGTGAGATGGCTCAGTGGATAAGGGCACAAACCTGATGTAGATTCAATCCCTAGAACCCACATGACGGAAGAAGAGAACCAACTTCCATAAATGGAGCTCTAATCTCCACAAATGCACTATGGTGCGTGCACACCCTTTCCCATTCCACCTCACTAAATAAATAAACGTAATACATAAATAAACACTTAGATGAACACCCTGCATATAGTAAGTGTCCAAACCCAAGATCTGTTGACTGCTGAAACCTCTTCACACTCCCAAAACATTCTCCCTCTCTCTCTCTGTCTCTCTGTCTGTCTCTCTCTGTCTCTGTCTCTCTGTCTCTCTGTCTCTCTCTTTCTCTCTCTCTCTCTCTCTCTGTCTCTCTCTCTCTCTCTCTCNCACACACACACACACACACACAGGGGGGGGGATCCTCTCATAAGACTGTGTATGTACACTATGAGATCTGAGCCCCTCACATTCCCACGATCATTTTACCCACAGGATCTTCACATACACCTGTGCAGTATATACTATGGGACCTGGGCTTGATGTCTAAGATGGATGACAGCTGCTACCACATTGCAATTTCTTGTATGCTACCATTTTCTGATTACCTACTATATGCTGGGCCTGGAGATTTCACACAAGTTTCTCATCTAGCGCTCTATAGTTCTAGGTTCACTTGACACAAGCCCAAGTCATCAGGGAGGAGGGAACCTCAATTAAGAAAATGTCTCTATAAAATCAGGCTATAGGCAAGCCTGTAGGGCATTTTCTTAATTAGTGATTGATGGAGGAAGGCCCAGACCATTGCGAGTGGTGCCATCCCTGAGCTGGCACTACTGGGTTCTATAAGAAAGCAGACTGAGCAAGCCATGGAGAACAAGCCAGTAAGCATCACCCTCCATGGCCTCTGCATCAGCTCCTGCCTCCAGGTTCCAGCCCTGCTTGAGTTCCTATCCTGACTTCCTTTGATGAGCACGGATGTGGAAGAGTAAACCAGATAACCTCCCCAAGTTGCTTTTGATCATGGTGTTTCATCAAAGCAATACTATCCCAAACTGAGGCAAAACCCAACCAAAGGCCCACCCAGCATGCTTTGGGGAGTTCACTAGCATCATTTTCTCAGATGCTAACCTCAGGGAGATCCCCTCTGAGGTCTCCAGCCCCTGGGGCATGTGGGCTGCTTCCTTCTCGGTTTGGGTAAGCCCTCACACAGCAGATGCTCAGTGTCTGTGGCCCAGCAAAGTTCAGTGTGGCATGTACAGGGAGCTCAGCCTCAGGACAAGCTCACAGGGAAGTCATACAGTCTCTGAGCTGTCCCTTGGCTCAACATGGACTAGCCCCCAGGTAGCTGGAAAAGACAGTGGTGTGGGCTATAGAGTAGACGAGAGGGGACAACTGCACCTGTGCCGGAGACACCAAACCTTCATCCTCCTCAGCCCTGTGTCTTCAACTTCAAATCAGGACTACATCCTGCAAAGTCTGAGGCAGACTCTGTGGAGGACCACACTAGCTATCCTCCTGCCTCAGGTGATACCTAGACAACTGCATCCACTCCTCTAGTCCCCCTTGCTTCCCTTTCCTAGAGCCTGGCAATGTTTCTGTCTTGACATCTCAGCGAGCTTCCTTCTTTCCTTCCTCTGCAAATGGCACTGGCTGACCTGCTGCCTGTTTTTGTAAATAAAGTTTTATTGGCACACGGGCACATCCATTCATTTCCATATCTCCATATGTGCTTTTTGAACAGTAAGGACAGGTGAAGAAGTTCTCCAAAAACAAATGGTCAGTTGAACCCAGAACCTTGAATCCCCGGCATTGCATGTGGGAATGGCCCCTGCTGCTGGAGGTTCCTGATCGGAGGAAAGTGGACTATGAACAGTTAGATCTCCTTCCTTTTTCTCTATTCTATCACGACCTGACTTCCTAGTAAGACCAGACAATAAAACAAGTCCAAAAGACATATAGAAAATCTTTGGTCCGCCCAAGGGAACCAGGGAGACTCAGCCAGGCAGCAGAATTTGCAGCAGCCACTATGCTGACCTAGTACTCTATTATAGTCCCCCTCTCCTTCCCTGCAGACCAGAGACAGGTAACTTGGAAGAGTCATTGAAGACCCGTGCTGTGATCAATGGCCTTGTTCACATGGCGTGAGTCACTGCAGTGAGTGTGACAAGAAATGAGGTTGTGTAAGTACTCTCTTCCTCTGTGCCAGGTACTAAGCGTACCCAATCCAAACCCTGGGGTCTGGTCCTCTGTCAGCTGGAAAATGCCCTTGAGAGGCCCCGGTGACCTGCACATCTGGCTAGGAAGAGAGGGTGTTAGGTTCCCACGCCTCATCTTTCTTTTACGTCTCCAGCCTTTTTAGACATTTTGGTCTGAACCACCCCTCCTGTACCTGCATCTGTATCATGGCCTGTCAGTGACACAAGCCCCTCATCTGTAAATCAGGACTATGCTGTGCCTTCCAGAAAATCAAGACTACAAGCCAGTGTGGACCCCTTGGGCTTACCCTCCTGTGCCCAGCGATGACCTCCATGGACAGCATCCCAGGCTCCTTCATCCTCTAGCCTCTGGGTGGGTCCAACCCTTGGGAAGAACCAGCAAGATACAGGAAGGGAGGCTGCACCATGTGTCTAAGGTCCTAGGGAACCCTAAGGCCTGAGGGATGGCAGTGGGCCTCAGATAGATGCTATACCATTTCTTATATGGATAGATGCTTTCCATCCCCCGCCTATGTGTGTTTATTCTTCTGAGATGAAATCTCAAGTATTCCAGGCTGACTTCAAACTCACGATGTAGCAGAGGATTGCCTTTAATTCATTATTCTTCTGTGTCTAGCTCCCAAATGCAGGGATTACAGTGCACCCCATCCCACCCAGTTTATGCAGTGCTGGGGATAGAACCCAGGACGCTGCATATAGCAGGCAAGCACCCCTTTCCTCACCTTTATAAAAACAGCCAAGTTGTCATTGCACTCTCTCCAGTGACCCTCTTCATTAAACCCTTTCTCTTGCTGGCAGCCTGTCTGGTCCAGAGCCATGCCAAGGTCTGAGCCCACCCATGTGCGTGATGCTAAATGGCTGCTCTTATCCATATGCCACCTTGCTACCTGGGCCTCAGGTGGAGAAAGATGAGCAACAGTGCTGGACTTGGTGCTGACTTGCTCTAAGAACTTAGCTGGAGTTCCTCCTGACCTCCAGTCCCCTGTATGAAACATGAAATGAAGGGGTTGGGGGTATGGCCCCCTGATACTCTAGCTCTGGGTGTGCAGGGCTATGGTGCGGCAGCTTTTGGTTTGGGGGACAATTCAAATGAAGCCTGAGGGGACTGAATAGCTACCTCAGCAGAGGACCTGAGTTCAAGCCCAAGAACATACATAAATAAGGGCAGATGTGATGGTGCATATATATAATCCCAGTGCTGGAGGGGCAGATCCCTTGGGCCCACTGCTGGCCAGCCTATCAGTGAGCTCCAGACTAGTGAGAGGCTACGTAAAAGAAAAGGGAAGGGGGACAGTGCTGGAGGAATGACATTCAGAGCTGTCCTATGGCCTCCACACACACACATGCACACACACACATATACATATATGCATGCACACACACATGCACACACCACTGAGTGTATGGGAGGGGGAGAAAGACCGGGGAAAGGAGGGGGGCTGAACACAAACAAGTATGTGTGTACGCATGTACAAAATGCAGACGGGTGTGGGGACACTGTGTTCTGGGGTGCAGGCAGCAGCTGGAGTAGCAGTCTTTGGGGGAAGAAGCAGCTCACACAGGCAACTGGGTCCCAGGATGAGAGCTTGGGACCAAGCAAATACTCAAGGCAGATTCAGGGTCTCCTCAGCAGGCAAGCTATGGAGACAACACTGGCCCTTCCTGACTGGCTGGCCCTCATGGTGGAGAGGCCCCTGAATCAATTCTCCATTCTATTAGCATTCCACCTGAGACGACCCATGAGTCCCCAAAGTGCTCATGGTAATATATCTTGCCTGGCTGCTTGCAAATGGTCTAACTAGTTAATGAAACTATAAAATTCCCTCACATGAAAAGGTCAAGACAAATAAAGACAACTCCGGTGCTCCCTGGCCCCATACCTAGTGAGGGCTAGAAGAGCCCTAGGGTCCAGACACAGGGTGGCCTCAGGAGGCCATGGCATATGGCTTCTGGTGCTTCCCATGACCCCTCCCTCCCCTGTGCCCCAAGGCACATTGATCAACCCAACATTAGCATTCCTGGCAGGAGCCACAGGCCAGTTGTCATTGGATTCTGCTTAGAAACAAAATGACCTCCATCCAAGTGGGCCTAAGTGCCAATTCTGAGGTGACATGCTTAGCATGAATGATTCTACCATAGCCAAGGTCACACACCCCTATATGACATGTATGTATGTCTGTGGAGGGGGACATGGGACTCTCCAGGGGCCTTCTGACACACTCTGTAGATGAGTGTCACCCAGTCCTTTGTAACCACTACCCTGAGTCCCCTCCTCAGCCAAGGAGAGCCAAGCCAGCCGGCTCCTCTCTCGGCACGTCTAGACCTGGCTTTGGGTGGCTGTGGCCATGTTTGACTCCAGGAGGTGAACAGTCAAGCGTAGGGAAGTAGCAGCTCCCCTGCAGTGCTGGATGGGTCCGATGGGCACAAGCCCCTCCTGATCTGGAGATCTGGGGCTGAGAGTTCCACCCCACTGTTGTCTTTAATTTTTTTTCAAAGTCTACTTTTAATAACGGTTCAGTAGTGTTGGGTTAGCAAGCACGAGTCAGCAGCGGTGGCACAACCTGGCAGAGACAACCAGGCCTCAGCCAAGTCAGCACAAGTCAGCAGGAGGGATCAGGACCAGCAGGGACACCAGGAGAAGCTCTTTGTTATCCCTCTCTCAATGAAGTGAAGATCAGCGAAGACACAAGACCATGAAGCATTGTAAAACTAGCTACGCAAGCCTCCCATCACTGTTAAGTCCTATTTATACTCTCTCCAAACACCGAGTGTCTTCCCATGCGTCTTGCCTCACCACCTGAGTCTGTCTTAGCAAAACTCCACGTGAGTCTGTGTCAGCTGACATCCCTCTGCCAATCGGCCCAAGTCTGTGGAAGCGGCAGGAAGCCACCAGAACACCACCAGAAGTTTTTTGTAAGTTTCTATCTATGGAGTCATGATGAACAGAGCTCAGCGGATGCATTGTAAGGTGAACCGATACATGCTTGTCGTTGGTGAAGAATCCTTCGTCATGCATCCTTTCACGTTAACGTGCTTGCTTTAGCTAAACATCCTTTCACCTGTGTCTGCTTCAGCAAAACATCCTTTGACATAACTGACTTCCCAAAGAAACCAGAAGTTTCCACTTCATCCCACCTCACCTGCCATGCTCCGAGCAGGACCCAGCACCTCAGCCTCCTTTTCATGATACGCTGGTGGTTGTGTTGTCTTATGTATTCGCCTCTGGGTTCCTGCTCCACTCCTTAGCTGCTGTCTTCTGATGCTCCGCTTCCTCGCCTGCCTTATCTTTAACCCAGGAGCATCACTGCAGAGACCTGAAGAGCACTGACAGCCGGAGCTGAAGGCTGTACCCTTTCCCTGTCTTGCTGTTATCAATATATCAATATATCAATATTCCTCTTCTGAGGACTGGGTAGAAGACCTGGGACATCAGAGTCCCATTATGGCACTTTCAGTTCAGAAAATGATCCAAAAAAAAAAAAAAAAAAAAAAAAAAAACCTGCGCTAGGGCCAGGAAGAATTCCTTGTTAGTAGACGCAAGGAGGGAGAGACAACATTAGCTCAGAGAGTTAGGCTTATGGGGACAGGGGGTGGAGGAAGCCACAGTCTGGGTCAGCTCGCTGGTGAACAACAGTGCACCCAGAGGAACGCTGGGTCCAGCCCCGTCCTCTTCTGACTCTCAGGGAACAGACTACAAGAAGGCTATGACCCAGCTGCCAACATCTATCTCTCACGAAGCCCCAGAGTTGTACTGAGCGACTAGGGAGTGTGTGTGAAAATGTGTCTACCTGTCATGTTCACTTTAATACCACCTCCTCCAGGAAGTTTCTCATGACTACAGAATCCTACCCTGCCCCAAGCTGGGCCTCCCTGTAATCTAGCACGTGGCTGGCCCCATAGGCCACAGCACTCATTTCTCCATTCTACTTACTGAGCTCACACCAACTCCACAAAGGCAAGGTAGAGGTCTCTGTTCAATATCTCAGTGTCCCAGCATGGAACCAGACACAAGAGAAGCACTGTCAATACAAACTGGGCCCCTGCCCATCCCGATCCAGGATCTGCTCTCTCCTCCGTGGGCCATGAGGGTGAATGCACCGCTTAAGCCTCTACTCCATGGTGGTAGGGCAAAGGGCGCTGATTGGTTGGTTGGTTTTGCTTATCTGTCTGTCTGTCTGTCTGTCTGTTTTTGAGTACTCCAGGCTGGCCTCCACTTCCTATGTTGCTGAAGATGATTTTGAACTTCTGACCCTCCTGCCCATGCCTCTTGGGTGCTGTGATGACAGCTTGTGCCACCAATCCCGTCCCTACAGTCCTGAGGATGGATGAGATCCAGGGCCTCCAGAATGCCAGGCAAGCACTCTACCAACTTAGCAACATCCCAGCCCTGAAAAAATGCCTCTTAGAAAAATGCCAGTGACTGCAGCTGGCACAGACTGTCTTGTCACAGCCAAAGCCAGTGGGGAGGACAAGCCTCTGTCCCATTCTATAGAGCTCTGGGGAGCCATCTATCCTCAAACACCAGATGATAACACCCCCCGCCCCCACCCGCATCAGGGGACCTCCGTCACATCTCTACCAACCATCCTAAGATATTAGCCTGACTTGCTTCAAACGTGGCTTAACAGAGAGAAACGGTTTACCAATTAAAATGGCCACCTGTCAGAACGCTGCTATCAGGCGCCTGCATATCAGGTGCCTGCAAACCTGCCAACCACGGCACCTGATAAAAGCCATGGCGTGGCAGTTGGCAACCTCCGTGGGTGCGGAAGGCCCGGGCTCTGCTCCTGGCAGCCCAGCCTTCCCCGATTTGTAGAGGATTTTCACAGTTGAGCTGCTCCAACCCCCCACCCTGTGTCCCTGCAAGGAGCAACAGCTTTTAACTTGTTAATGGCATTGGAACATACGGCCTGAGTCAGCAAACCCCAGCCCACGACCCAAGGAGAGGTTTTTCTAGGTCTTTTTTCCCCTCATTTGACAGATGCCAGACTTTCTCCAGAAAGACACATTCCGACTGATTGATTTTTTTTCTTTAGGAAATTGATCCTCGCCACCTACCAGGCAAGCAAAGCACGAGGTTTGTCAAGTACTTTTTTTTTTTTTCTTCCTTTTCCTTTTCAACACTGACTTAAAAAAAAAAAAAAAAAAAAAAAGTTCTGTTTCTCTCTTAAAACTTAGCCTTTCTCAAAGGAGCTGCTCTCTTCTTGAGGTTTGAGTGACAGGGTCCCCAAAGAGGTGGCGATGGACGATGGACAGATGAACCAGTGCACAGTTCATGTGTTCCCTGTGTTCCATCTGACAGGTCTCAAGCAGATGTTAGTGGGCCAGCATGCAGCTGTCAGTTGGACAGCCTTGAGTGAGAGTCCTATGCCTCTCCCTGACAGGCTTTATAACCCTGAGCAATTAAAATGACCCTTGTTACAAAGTCCCCAATGCCTATCTGTAAAGCACTGAGCAACCCACACAGTTTGGCTGAGGAGGCCCCCGGAAGGGCTCAGAAATCCTAGCTCAAGACATGACCGCTGGTTTTAGAAGAGGTAGCAATGAGTTTAACCTTAAGAGATGCTGAGCTCAGGGCCTAGGAGATGACTCAGTCAGTAAAGTGCTTGCTATGCAAGTGTGAGGATCTGAGTTCGATTCTCGGCACCTACGTAAAAAACAAAAACAGGTATAGAGACATAGGTCTTTAACACTAGATCTATGAAAGGAGGCAGAGATGGGCAGACCCCTGGGGCTCACTAGCCAAGGCAGCCTAGGCGAATTGTGAGTTCAGTGAGAGACTGTCTCAAAAATAAGGTGGAAACAGATTGAGGAAGACGACTGAGGTTGACCTCTGGATTCCACACCCCCAACACACACACATGTGAACACATATGCATGAACACAAAAGTACATACATACATAAAGGGAACATACAGACATGCTGAGTTCAGAGACTTCTGAAGACACTCAGAAGCCTAGTATCTTCGCAGAGAGGGCTACCTCTACCTCATTAGACGTTAACATTTCTAGCTCCTTGCCAAATTCCAACCCCAGCTCTGTCAGCAGCAAACAGCTACTTTGTTCCAGCCTGAATCAGCTGCAACCACGTCCTCAGCTGAAAATGGTTCTTCCCAGCTCCCAGGCCTTTGCACCAACTAGCATTCCTTCTTGGCATGACTGAACGAGGTCTCGCTTCAAATGCCACCCACCACAGGAAGCAGTCCCTGGACAGCCTCTGTAGGTAGGGTGGTTCTAGCGCCTTCCCAATCCCTCCTGATCACAACACTGGTCACATGACACTTCTTGGCTCTGGAATGGAAGAATGATACTTTTTTACTCTCCCTACTCCACCCTAAAGTCCGACACAGCACGAGCACTGAGCAGCTTTGTAAACAGCTGTTGGGTATTTGATGGAATGAAGCCACATTGTCCCTGATACTCTGGACAGCTCCCATCACTAGAAAGCGGTCTGCTTCCCTGCCTTCTCAGAGCTTGTATGCAATGCTGCCAAGCTTGCCCTTCCCCCGCCTCTGGCTCCAGGTCCCTTCTGATTCCACCAGAGTCTTCATCAGGACCTGAAGGAGGCCCTTGACAGACTGGTAGGAAGCATGGTGCCCACCCAACTGGTGCGAAGGCCACCGAGGGTTCAGTATCCACTGCATCCTCCACAGCAAGCAGCCCATGGTCCTGCTGGTTTTAAATCTCACTCCTATGAGATGCTAAATCAGGGGCTGCTTGGCCATGGGAACCCTAAGTTCCCTGAACTTTCTGGGAGTGATTTCAAGAATGGGTTGTCATCAAAACCACAGACTTCTCCTGATGTTGACCGCCAGGAGTGTTCCACCTTCCAGGAGCCTCTATATCACTAAAAAGATCCCTCTCTGTCCTGGCCTCCTGTTACTGCCCCGGCCCATGAGTCAGAGGCCTCTGTCTGCAAATGGATTATTTAAGCATTATTAAAATAATGCTTAAAGTCTATTAGCACATGTCATCCAACTTCTAAGTAATAAAGACAGTAACCACCAAGGGCTGAATATTGACTCGGAGGTGGAGATACTCTCCCCTCTACAGACTCTGACAGACCGGAGCTTTAAAGACAAATGGATAAAAGGGAGACGCTGGCAGGCATAAAGCACCAGAGTAGGTTTGTGGAAGCTAGGCAGAGAAACAGCTGGGGTGAAAGCTCAGGGACCCTCTTCCACACACTCATTTTACTGTGTCTTTTTGGGGAGAGGCTCAGCTTCTATATCCCTGAACTTGAGCACACGACAGGATGCAAGGTCATGTGCCATGGCACTGGTGACAACAGCAGGGGTCTGGGTACAACCAACCATCCATCCACAGGAAAAAGACAAAAAATCAACACACTCTCACACACGCACACACCCCACAGTAGGAAAATACAGTCGCACAGTAGGGCATCAGTACAGGAAGGCCTAGGAAGCCGGGCCAGAATGGCCAAGGTCAGAACGGTACCCTCTGTGAGAAATTACAGCTCGAGGATATGCATGACCTTAAACACACCTCAAACATCTCTGCAGAGACCACACAGTCAGTAACCCCTTCAGGAGAGTGGCTGGTGAGCGCTCACCTGCCTCTGCAGACTACTGAATGTGGAAGACAGAAGAGTCTCCAGAAAGAGTCTGCGGCCACCCACAGGAGCCTCCACTGGAGGAATCCATCAGCCACATTAGCCAGTCCCAGTGACAATGTGTGACCACCCAGATCCCTAAGGAACGGTCAGTTTGGGGAAATAACAGTGACCTCTGCCTGCTGCTGAGTGGAGACCCCAGAAGTCACCTCCCTATAGAGACCGGGTCCCCATTACCCTGAACCCTGGATAGCAGCATGCTCTTCAGGGGCTCCACAGTGCCCGAGGGATAATAAGGCTGTAGTAAAGGTTGGCAGCATTCATATCCCACAGGTCTCACCCAACACCCAATAAAATGGAGCTTCACTGACTCTCAGGATGACCTTTTGATCTTCCATCTGTGTCACACTGAACAGGACACTGATTGACTCAAATATGAGCCTGGAGCCTTGCTCATCCCAACTTTCTCAAAGTTATCCTGTGGAACACCTGCCTCCTTCCCTCTTGTCAGCTCCTCAGTCCCTCTCTGATCTGTAACAGCCACGGGATTTACACAGGGAAGAGAGCCTGAAGATGTGTGAAGAAAGGAAGAAACAAAAAGAGATGGAAGGTAGAGGAGAGAGAGGGAGGGACAGACAGACTGAAGAAGGACAAACGACTTCAGACTCTATTTTTTGGAGTACTTAGACACTAGTCATCTGGCACCCTTTCTAATTTCTAAGTCTTGGGGTATTTACTTGGTTGTTTGTTCGAGACAGAGTACACAGTGTAATGCAGGTTTAGCTTTAAACTGGCTCTGTAGCCTAGAATGATCTTCTATGGTTTTGTTCTCTCTTTCTCTCCTCCCTTTTTCCCTCGCCCCGCTTTCTTGGTTATGAGACAAGGTCACCCACTCCCCCATGCTGATCTTGAACTTGCTATGAAGTTGAGGATGACCTTGAATTTATAATCTTCCACTTTCATCAAGTGCTGGGATTACAAGCCCGTGCCACCATTCCCTGTGTGTGCAATGATGGGAACTAAACCAAGCCCCATATATTAGGTAAGCATCTACCAACTGAGCCACCTCCCCCGCCCACTGTCTGACGTCTAAGGCCTATGTCCGTCTCTTCCTTTGTTGCCCCAATTCCCTTAAACAGGCAAAACAGATCTGTTATCCCCACTTTACAGACAAGGACATTGAGTCTCAAAGTCTCGAGAGCACCGCCTCTGGCAACTTCTCTCTGTGGTCCACAATATCTGCAGTGTCCTCATGATGTTACTCACAGCAAGTTGTCACAAGTCATTACCACCAAATACAGGGGGTGGGGCTCATCTGGACATCTAGACAACGTTCCGGCCCTGAGGACAAAGACCCCTGTCTGCTGCTCCTTCTGACCCACAGGCTGTGCAGAGTGGATGCCAGGCAGATGCTGGGTAGTTGCTGAGGAAGGTGACACAAAGCCATAGCAGGCAGCTGTGATGGGCTGGGGACCAAAGCCTGCCCTTGCAGGCTGTGCACTCAGAGAGCATCTGGCAGGGGAGAACAGCAGTGTCGTGAGCCTGAAGAAGACAGGGCTCATTTTCTCCCAGGGGATCAAGCAATAAAGGAAAGGTGACTCCTAATTCAACCCTTTAAACACATAAATAATGTTGCCTCTGCCACCCTGTGCCCCAAGAGCACTCATACAAGCACTCAACAGAATATTTCACCAGAGCGACAGACACAGTATGCTGCCCGGAGTGCATCTCAGGGGTCACCATGGAGACCAAGCATCCTGGAAGCCAGGGGTCAGGCCTCTTCCCTGAGCTTCGTCCTTTCATACTCTGAGAGACACCCAGTGCCCAGAGCCCTGCTCCACATTCCTCCAGAACCAGAGCAGGGGTCTGCCTGAGTGGCCTTGGATACTCTTGGCTTCCCAGAAGCCAAAGTGAGAGTGGTGACTCATTGCTTGCCACTGGCACACACAGTCTAACTCCAGAGTGTCTTTGCAGAAACTGTCAAGCATGAGGGCTGGGGAGGTGGCCTGGTGGATAAGTCACTTGCTGTAAAAGCACTGGAATTTGGATTCCCAGGACCCAAGTAAAAGCCAGGCAGGCATGGCACCTATAACCCTAGCAGCCCTTGGGAGGTTCCTAGAGCAAGCTAGCTAGCTAGACTGCCTGAAGTTGGCCAGTTCCGTACTCAGTGAGAGACCCTGCATAAACTGGAGAGCATTCAAGGAAGATACACAACTTCAATCTTAAATTTGGGGGCTCCATATACATATGGAGAGTAAACACGTGTATACCCAACACATGTGAACAGGCATACACATGCGTGCACTCACGCCAAATACAGTAAGTCTTAAAGTACTGTAGGAGACTTGGAGGCTGTGCTCAAATTTTGTTTTCACCACTTTGGGATTTGGGAATTAGCTAATTCCTAGAGTGACTCACTCGCTGTGGGTGCTCTTCCCCCACGTGTGTAAGAACCAGCAGCTGGCAATGCCTTGCAGGGAAAGGCTACGTGCAACACAGAGGCTGGAGAGAGGATTGCAGAGGGAGGAGGGGGAAGTGTGTGGATCTCACTCACCAGCTACCTCCGTCCTAACACTAGGGCCTGCAAAGGCTCCTCTCACCTGTGAGCATCCCTGACTTCCCATCTCTCCCTGCTCCCTCTTGACATGCAGCTCACAGGATCCTCTAGGAGTAGTCAGATGGGAATCCCAGTTCAGAAGAAGAAGCCAGTCTACCTTAGAGATCCATTATCTACAGAGGGAGTTTGACATCAGCAGTATTGTCTACCATAGGAATCCTATACCACACAGGGGAGGAGTGATCCCCGAGGTAAGTGCTGGTTCCCTACCTGGTAGTCTCAGGGCTAATGTCGCTGCCTGGATCAGTGAAACTCTCATAGCCTCTTCTCCCAGGCCTTGCCTGTGTTTCTGTTGATTCTGCCAGGAATGCCAAGACCATGGGTTCTACTGTAGTGGAAACTCCATGGGATCTGCCCCACATCCCCTCATCCAACCCACCTACAAAGGTCCTTAAAATCTTCCAGGGGTTTGTATGCATGTGTGCGCATGTGTATGCATGAGTGTGCACTTGCACTCAAGACAACTACACTAGGTATTATTCCATCCTTTAGGGGGAGCACAGGGTTTTATTGGCCTGGAACTCACCAAGATAGGTTGGCTGACAGGTGAGTCCCAGGGCTCTGCTTGTCTCTTTCTCCCCAGCACTGAAATTACAAGTGTGCACCACCAGGGCTTTTTTTTTTTTTTTTAAACACATGTGTTCTTAGTCACTGTTCTATTTCTGTGAAGAAATAGGACTATGACAACTCAAAGCATTTAACTGGGGACTTGCTTACAGTTTCAGAGGGCCAGTTCATTGTCAGCATGGTAGAATGCATGGCATTGGATCAGTAGCTAAGAGCGATAGCCTGACCTGTAGGCAGAGAGAGACAGACACTGGGTCTGGCATGGGCATTTGAAACCTCAAAACCCATTCCCAGTGACACACTTCTGCCAACAAAGACACACCTCCTAATCCTTCTCAAATAGTCCCACGCCCTGGTGGGACTACAGGAGCCTATGAGAGCCATTACTATTCAAACCACCACAGGCTCTGAGGATCGAACTTGGGTCCTTGTGCTTGCAAGGCAAGTGCTTTGCCAACGGCTCCCCAGGTCCCATCTTCCAGTTTCTTAGTACACAGAACCCCTGCCCATCACAGAACCTTCTCTCATTCAGTTCTGCTCCCCAGGTGAACTCAAAATTCTAGCTTCATGGCCCTTCCCTTACCCCCCCCCATATTCCCATCTGAGGGGACCCCATGATTGGCTTGCAGAACCCCAGGTTCTTTTCCCGCATGGGGCCAATCAAAATCATCATTTGTGATTAATCTGGAGATAACTTCTGGAAGCCCGTCCATGGGCAGCCAGATCCACGGAGTAGAAAGCACATCTTGCTTGTCTATCCCTGAGATCTTTGCCCAGCCTCCAGCCAAGGTGCAGCATTTACTCAATATAAACTGTCAGAATAAAAGCAAGGGAAAGCTAGGTGCAACTTTGTGGTAGAGTGCTTGCCTAGCACACACAAGGCCTTGAATTTGATTCATCTATACCTCAACAGTCAGACAGACAGACAGACAGACAGACAGACTGGAAGAAAGAGGGGGAGGGAGTTGTCTGATAACTTAAGTATACTTGCTGAATGGATGGATGACAGGTGTAATAATAGTGAGTGTCGGGACACCAGCCAATAGGCACCTTTCCTTTCCTGCCTTCTATTCCTATGGAATCAAATGCAACACCTCACACATAGTGCAGCAAAGGGAAAATCCAATCCTGCTGAACCCCACACACTACGCCCCAAGAGGTAACTAGGCAACAACCATCCTGCAGAGGACCTCCAAGGAGGTCAGTGGTTTCCCCAGCATCACATAGGCATGAATAGAAGTGTGGGACTCAAACCAGGGCTGCCACTTTCTGCTGTGATCAAGCCAGACCTGAAGCCCTTCTTCTATTCTAGGGGAGGAACAGGGGGTGCCTGGGACTAATGCCATGTTGAATTGTGAGCTCCCTGGATAATGTTGTACCTTCTTTGTGAAATTCTGCTCTCCAGCACTTAGCCCAGAGCCTAGTGCATAAGAGGTACTTGAAAATCAATTGTTAAGTCAATAAATGATATTTTAGCCTGGAAAAACAAAATGTTTTGGCAGGGAAATGAGAGGGTTTTTTTGTGTTTTGTTTTGTTTTGTTTTTTTTTAAATATCTGAAGAGTTAGGCTTGGGAATGCTTGCCATAAAAGCTTGAGGACCAATGTTCGGATCCCCCAAAACCCACAGAGAAGTAGATAGGTGGCCTGCCTGTGATCCTTGCTCATGAGAGGCAGAGAGGGGACTCTCTGGGGCAAGCTGGTTACCTGGACTGGAAGCATCAAAAGGCTCTGGGTCCAGTGGGAGAACCTGACTCAGTAAATAAGGTAAAGAGGAGTCAAGGACGACACCTGAAATCAACCCAGGCTTACACACATGCATGTGCACAACAGACAGACAGACACACTCACCTCTCACCCACATGCACACCTATGCAAAGAAAAAGAACACCTGAAGAGATATTATGTGGAAGGCACAGACTTGTTCTGAGACCAAAGTAAATCTGTTTCTCCTGAGTGCGGTCCAGACCTTCCTGTACTCCGTCCTAGGAGACAGCGAGATCTCTGTTAGCAGGGGAACCAAGCTGGGCCTGGACCTCTGAAGCCATGAGTCTATGTTTGTGGTGTCCCTCCCCTGCCCAGTGAACTTCCAAGGAGGCCATTGATTCCCGTGGTATTGCTCAGATATCAGCACAAGTATGGAACTCAAAGCAGGGCCACCATTTTCTGCCTGGGTCAAACTAGACGTGCAGCCTTCCACATGGCCAAGCTTGTCTATCGGGAGCGTGAATCGTGGCCCAGAGGCCTGGAGGAGATGTCATCATCTATAGACAAATGCCCAGAGCCCCGCGTCATCCTGGGAACACGGGACTCCTTGAGTTGGGAGCAGAGAAGGATCAGGACCCAGCTCCCATCTTCTGACTTGCTGCCTAGCTGCGCGTGCATGGGACCGGGAGACCTCAGCTACCCCATTTGTCTTGGATCTGCTGATGCAACTCTGCAGGAGTCAGAAGACCACACCTCTGCCTCCACATGTGACTTCCCTGCTGACCACTGTCCTCTAGCATTCCTTCTTCCTTCACCAGCTGACCACGGCCTCACATGGCCTCGCAGTCTCACATAGCCCACAGATTCAGCCTGGGGTACTGGACTGCTACCACACGAGCTGTCTTCTCAAGTGTCCTCTCCTGGCAATGCAGGAGCCTTTGCACAGAGGATGCAGGTACAGAATGGCGTAGATGAAGGCCCCATCTAGCTACAAATACACAGGGAAAGAGAGAGGTAGCCATCTTGGGAAATAGGATCAACTCCCATGAGCTTCTAAGTACCACCAGCTGATTCGGCTTCCTTTCCCATCTTCCCCTTTGGTGGGCATGAGGGACAACTTTCACATGGCCTCCACACTAGGAAGAGTAAAGTCTGTGAAGGGGAAAGGGAGAGCAGCTGTGGGAAAGCCAAACAACCTTAGCTTCGCTGCTCAGAGGCCACGCCTCCTTGTCACTAATGCAAAAGTCAGGGATTACAATGGCTGCTCTAATATCTTGGACCACTCTGCAGGCCTACTAAAGACAAAATTTGTCTTGCTGCTCCTGGGGCTGAGTAGATGAGCCCCCATCCACCCACCTCCTATTTTGGGATAAGCTGTATAGGGGCAGGCTGCGTGGTTCCCTTGTAGCCTCTCTCTGCCATATGCTAAAATGATTGACAACTCCTTCTAACTCTAGATTTGTTTCCTTTTTCTCAAACAGAGTCTTTAGCCTAGCTGGCCTTGAACTTGGTACGCAGTCAGAGATGACCTTGAACTTCTGATCCTCCCGCCCTCACACCTCCATTGCTGAGGTTATAGGCGTGTGCCTCCATGCCTGGATCTGTGAGTTGCTGGAGACTCTGCATGCAAGGCAAGCATCTACCAACTAGGCTACACCTCTAGCCACATGCACTCTATGTGAAATTTAAAAAGCCACCCACAGCAGCACACCACGTCCCTCTGTGTGACTTTCCTCTTGCTCCCTTGGGTGGGTAAGCCCTAGCTCCACGAGGCCACCGAAGACCAAAGGAAAAGAGTTAGAATGGGAATGAGGAATAAACGCATCACTGCAGCCAGCTGGGGAGGAGGGGGCCGGGAGGGCCACTTTGGGGGAAGGATATTAACAGTTGCAGCCAAGCAGAAGTCCCTCATCACCTTTAATTCTCCCACAGGGAGCCTGTCCGGGTTGAGTTATCTTCCATGGGAAGGAAAAGCCGCCCTGGCCCTTTTAACCTAACACGGATCATAGAGCAGAGAAAATATAACAGCCTCAAACCACTAAGCACTCTTCAAGTAGACGCTGCAGCCTGCCAAAGAGGCGAGAGGGGGCTGGGTTAAAGGAATGACATTTATGTTTTCTAGAGAAAGCGGAAGGCTTCCCCGCTGGGCAGAGGCTGCGAGGGGTGAAGCTGGAAGGGCATTTGCTGCAGGTGACCTCGGAGATGAGCTCTGAGAGGCTCAAGAGGCAGCTTGGGGCATCCAGGGAAGGATGGTGGCGGAGCTGCCCAGGCAAGTGCACACAGGGTACTTCCTTCTTCTCTCTCCATCACAGACCCACTTCACTGCTGCAACACACAGGGAAGCGTCGAGAGTCTTGCAATCTGCCCAGATGGTGGGAGCTCCCGATTGCTCCTTCTTCAGAGACAGCTGTTCAACCACTGGGCCATATGGCTCTCCTTGCTCCGCACCCGCCCCGGGAAATAAAACACTTTGTACACGCAACTCTGCACATCTCAGATCTGTCTCTTGTTCTGAGCAGGTAATTAAGACCTCCGGCTGAGTCGCTGCACCCCGAGTGGCTGTCCGCACACCAGGGGTCACTTTTTAGAGCTCCATCGATGTCTGCACAGTGTCTGCTCAGCTTTTCTTCCACTGTCACAGGAGCCAAGACAGAGTCCACTCAGAACCCCAGACACATCCCAGAATTCCTTTAGGGTCACTTGCCATCTATGGCAGGCGTCTTTATTCTCACATGGAGACAAGAAAATCTTACATCCGCCTTTACGTCCTTTGAGTTGATTAACTGATTAAATGATCAACGGTTGCAGTCAAGACCAGCTGTGCCCAAGACTCAAGACTCACAGACTCCTCGGGGAGTCAGCAGACTGTTCCCACATAGGTAGGCTCCTCTGTTCCACACTCTGGGATCAGGATCATCGTTTCTTTCCAAGACACCTGTGGGGCTGAACCCCAAGACCTTGACGAGGTCCCGCAGCCGGGACTAGGCTTCACTGGTCACAGCATTGGCCGCCAGCCACATTCTTGAGACACTGAGCCTGGTGATGTTTCTTTGCAGTCCTTCCCAACACTTCCTTTAGGAAATCAAGCAGGGGCCTTTGCCTCACCTTGCAACCCAGTATCTCCCAACATCTGAACTGGAATTCCATTTGCCAAAGTTTAACGTGGCACAGCCACAGTGTGGAACAGGTGTAGAATCCCACCCCTCAGCAAAACCTCAACCATGTTCTCCCTACCCTTGCTTGCAGGCCTGGCTAGGTGGGGGGTACTCACGGCTTCTCATACAGATGAGGAAACGGATGCGGAGCGGCTACCGAGCAGGGTTCCCAACCCAGGCTCCCACCCTGCAGCGACGAGAAGGGCCATGGTACCGTACCACCTCAGATCATGAGCGCTGCTGACAAGGGGACTGGAGGCCAGGGGAGAGGGACACCCTTCACACCTGACATTCAGTCCTGGGGTTTCAGATACTGACACTGATACACTTGGCACCTTCCAGCGTGGGTTGCTGGATGAGTCATTTGCTCCTTCGAGGAGCTTTTATACATCTTGTATGTAGATGTAAGTGGGCCACTGTATACTTTCTGTCACTGAAACAAGGTCTCACATAGCTGAGGCTAGCCTAAAACTCACTATGCCGCTGAAGATGACTTTGAGTTTCAGGTCTTCTCACCCCCCACCTCCTAAGTGTCAGGATTACAAGAATGAGCTGCCGTGTTCAGTTCATGTAAAGCTAGAGATTGATCCCACGGCCCTGTGTGCGCTAGACTAGCACTCAGCCCTCCCGGTTGCTTTCTCAGCCCTGTGTGGTAACTTTGAGGAGAAGCCTGAGACAAGAATGGGGATTCCTTCCTCACCCCAGTGTTTGTGGAGCCAAATATCCTTCAAAGTCATTGCCACAGTTCCACCCCTCAAGTTAGTGATATGAATCGTTTCCCCAGAAATGGAGCAGGTTTTTGCGAGTCTATGAAGCTCTGTGGCAGCTGTTCCAGATGCAGGAAGCAGTGACTGGCCCTGGGGAGGCCCGTGATGCTGTGTCACTGGCTATGCCATGCACACCGGCCATATGCAAACAAGCCCCACGATGTGTTGTTTCCAAGGAGCACCTATTTCCTAATCTTCTTCACTACTTGGTCTCTCCTGGGCTCCTGCTCCGATTCATTCTCTTGCGAATCGCAAGCACACTTTCCATTCTCAACTGTCCAGTGATCTTGGCTCTCCTGTCAACTTAGCCCACCAACTGCAACGTGTGAAGGCCATGCTCTCGACTCACACGTAACAGACCCTGTGAACCAGCTGGTCTTCTGGCATTACACATGAGAAGGCAAAGTCTCAGAGAGACAGAACCTTGCATGTGCTCATCAGGAGTACACCAAGGCCTTACTGAGATTTCTACCCATCAGCCCAACAGTCTCACAACAATCTCGAAACCGATGCCTCCTCCAAGGCGGGCAGCTTGGGAGAATACAGAGCCCTCCTTGTTCTTGGAGTCCAAAGTCAACTAAGGGGAAAACTGATGACTAATGACATTCAGTGACATCTGTGGGTGTTCCTTTGACCACAACCACCCTGCCCAAGCATCAATAACATCTGCTTTAGAGTAGAAGAGATTTGAACCTGGGAACCAGTAGGGAATGTAGCCTGAACCCAGGTCTGGCTTCCGGGCTTCCATGCACAGATGGGAGCAATGCTCTGATTAGAACTAAATGGGGGAGGGAGGGTTGGAGAGGCTCTTCCACAAAATTAATGGAGTTTGCCCCAGGGCCTACACCTGCCACATAGTTTTGGAGTCCAGAGAAAAGAAAGTTCAGATAGGAAAGAGCTGCCAACAGATGAAGGAGAGGCAGATGGAAGAGAAACCAAGGTCCGCTGCTTGCTCTGCACAGCCCTGGTCCTGCCCTAGCTTGCTCCCCAGCATCCATCCAGTCCGCATCTTCATCCATCCTCCATCCACTCAAAGTGCTCTCTGGAAGTCCATTGTGCAAAAACAAGATTAAAAGGGACGGGCAGAACAAAGCCCTTGCCTCCTTAACAAAGGCTCCTCCACTTAGTAAATTAGAAGCTCTTTCCATCTGACACACTTTTAAAGGGAAATCTTCAATTACCAGGTGCCCGTGGGCCAGAGCAACAAAAGGCTCCACCAGTGACTTTATTCTCAAGCCCAAAGCAGGCATTGAAGTGGCTTTATGTAAGAGAGATACTAATCAAGTCCATATAATTTTGTGAATCCTTTATGGAGGACTGAAGGGCGTTTGAGCCCTGCGGCTGCTTCAAAGAGATTTCTGCAGCTTCTGCGTTTACCTTGCCAAAAGCTTAGCTGGGCAAACAAACAGAACCCTGTAAATCACGGGGCTACTGATTTACTATCAGGCCTCTGCAGTTTGTTTGGTGGATGGAAGTTTGTGAATAAACAGACTGAGGCCCAGGTCCCCTCCACCTGGCCATGTCAACAAGAGGAGGCTTGTCCTCTCCCCCCACCCTTCCCCCCATGTGTGTGTGTGTCCCTATGCTCATGTGTCTGTGTAGTAGTGGCCAGAAGATGACATTGTATGTGTCCCCTAATTGCTCTCCACTTTATTTATTTTTTTTATTAGATTTTTAATTTTTTTTGTATGGGGGTTGGGGCTGTAGAAATGGTGTCACGTGGGTAGAGATCAAAGTTTAACTTGTGGGCATACTTCCTCTACTAGGTAGGTACCAGGGATAGAACTTAGGTCATCCAGCTTGGCTATGACACCTTTACCTGCTGAGGCAGCTCACTAGCTCCTCCACCTGAGTTTCTGAGGCAGGGTCTCTTGTCGAACCTGTAGCTCACTGATTCAGCTAGATGGGCTAGCCTGCAAACCCCCAGGATTCTCCTCATTGCTGGAAGTGTAGGTGCACTTGGCCACACTCTGTTTTTTGTTTGTTTGTTTGTTTTTGATACTTGAGCGCTAGGGATTTGAACTTAGATCCTCCTGCTTATGTGAGAAGCACTTTACCAAGTCCACTCGAAGTCTGAATTGAAGTTGGGACCACATCAGTTGGACATAGGGGAAAGGTGGCCAGGAGGGAGGGGACTTCTGTCCTTGGGACCAAGGCTATGTTCATCCTGGAATGAGATGGATGGGGGATTTGGCTTCTCTGCCCCCTGCAGCAGGAGCAAAGGAAGTCATTCCAGCTCCCTTGGTGATGATTCAGGATTCAATGGGTTGCAAAAGGGAAGGAAGAAGTAGAGTGGGAGAGGACCATGGGGAAGGTGACTCTTATCGCAATCTAGGAGGCGGTAAACACAGGCTCAAAACCCTCAAGTATGCAGGTAGCAATCCAACACGAGCTTTGGTGGGTGCTCCCGTGGGTAGACACACAGTCCACACATTTAGCAAATAATGCACACAACACACCCATACCTGTATCCTGAGAACCCCAGCACCCCAGGCACATATGTTGTTCTATGACAATAAAGACTAACTCTGGGAACCACTTAGCACATGCCAGGTCCTATCCCCAGCGAATCCCATGGGTACCACACACCAGGCATCCCATGAACTCTCTTCGAGCCTCACACATCAGGAAAGTACCCTCAGTACCTGTTTTGACAGCTCAGCGAGTGGAGGCTCAGAGAAGTTAAGGTGACCTGCCCAAAGCCACACGGGCAGCAGGACGCAGTCTGGTTCGGCTTGCCGGCAGAAGCCCCTCTAGCTAGGTAGACTCCTAGTCCTCCCGGCACATAGGCACACATAGCAGACCTGGAGGAGGCTGCCCATCCTCAGACATCCAGACATCTCCAGGGATCCAAGCACTCCAGGGACCCAGGTCCAGGCTAGGGCTTGCAGTATAGAAGAAGGTGTGGGGTTGTTAGAATGTTACAATACTCCTGTTGTCTTGGGGCCAGAGAGATGCGTGAGCAGGTATGAGAACTTATTGTACTTTCTGGGGATTCTGGTTTGGTTCCCTGCACATACATAATGAACCACAACAGGCTGTAACTTCAGTCCCAGGTGACCTGATTCCTTCTTGTAGCAACCACAGGTGCCAGGCACACATACAGCACACAGACATACATGCAGGCAAACACCCATACACATAAAATAAAACCTTCAGTCTGGTTAAAATAGTTGCTACCTTTTCATCATAATCCAGCCACGTTAGGGTCACCTGCCCCTCACTCCAGGGCACTTCCTAGTCTCCACTCCTAATTTACCGGTGAGACTGCCAACCCTGAAGTTACATATTTTTCACCCTTACTCCCAGGTGCAGACAAGGTGGGCAGAGGTATGTGTGCCACACAAGGGACCTCCTACCCCAGGCTCTCCTCTAGCATCAATGGGCTAGCATGGTAAAGGGAGTGATTGGCTCCCCAAGCCAATCCCCCCACCACACAGCTGACCAAGGCCCTTCAGAGGCAGGCCTTCAAAGACACTGAAGTGCCCATCAGGAGGCAGAGGGAGGCTCTGAGCTGTCGACCTCACTGAAGCCATTCAGCTTCCCTTATTCAAAGAGCAAGCATCAGAGGAGATTTAGGAACCGATGAGTCCATTGACTGCAAAACTCTGGTAATGGCCATTCTCCTAAGCCCCAGAGGGAGGGAAGCACTTGGCCAGCCAGCCAGCCAGCATGGGGAGTTCCTTCTTTCCATCTGCAGAGCGTCCTGCCTGGGGAGGCAGGAAACAGACAGTGGGCAATTCGGGCACCTGGATGGGGTAAGGGACTGCAGTGGATGGTGGGAGGGGCCCTAGAGAAGCGAGCTATATATAGGGTACAGGCTTCTGAGTAGAGGAGTCTGAGCTACACTTGGTGGGCAGCCCCAGGGGTTTGTAGATGGTTGTCAGAAACCAAAGGAGGAGGCCAGGCAAGAATGAGTGTGCAGTGGCTGGCTACTCTCGGGTGCTGGGAGCTGCTCATGTCTGGCACTTTGCCAGCCTCTGTAGACTCTAAATATTGTTTAAGTTTGGGATGCTACTGTTTTTTCTTTTGTTTCTATGATAGGCTCTCATATACCCCAGGCTAGCCTCACACTTGTGATGTAGCTGAAAATGACTTCAAGCTTCTGATCCTCCTGCCTCCATCTCCTGAAGTGCAGGCCTGTGCCACCACACCCAGTTTGTGGTCTTCTTAGGTTCAGACTGAGAACTTCATGCACACTAGGCAAGCACTCCACCACCAGCCCCAAGGACGTGTGTGTGTGTGTGTGTGTGTGTGTGTGTGTGTGTGTGTGTATCAAGTCAGGCAGTACCATTGTAGAGAAAACAGAGACAAGCAAGGGGCAGAGATCAATGTCCCCAAGACTCTCCTGGAAGAGCCCACTGGGCAGAGGACAGGAGTACCAGGGTCTCCTGTGTGCAAGGGCAGCAGGGTCCCTTGGTGACATCCAGACCCATAGCTCTAAAACTGTCTAAACCACCGCTCAGCTCTGACCTTTCTTCAGACTGGTGTTTAAATGATCTTTTCCAAGTGTCTGAGTTACCTGGGCCTCCCTTCCCAGGCTTCAAGATGTGTCTAGGACAGCATTTGGGGTGGTCTGTTTCACATACTCAACCAGCACTCGCCTGCACCAGATGCCCAGCCCTGGTGACAAGTCATGCAGAAGACTTGGTCCCTATGCTTGGGAACTCATTCCTAAGCTAAATGGGCAAACAGACAAACAGTAGGGACATCAGAGGCAGTAGGATAAGAACAGGAGAAGGGCCCAGAGGTTGTGGGGCCAGAAGAAGAATGGGGTAAATACAGAGCTCATGACCTCAACTGCCTAAGGCTTCTAAACAACTAATGTCCAGAGTAGAATCTCACAGGGTACTCACACAAGGGGACCCCGGAGGGACCAGCAGGCACTGTGGGTACCTCACATGAGTTCACTCGCTCAGTGACTTACTAAGACCTGGCAATCAGTAAGAAGGGTTCAAGAACACATCCCTGGTAGTTTTAACACATCTTTGGAATGAGCTGATTTCAAGGTTTCTATGTTAGTTCTTAGGTATTTGGTTGATGTGAAACACCAGCGGAAACTCGGCCACTCAGACTTCTGCTCCTGCTTTCTAAGCTCATGGGCTAAGGGCCATTCACCACCCCAGATCACTTAACAGGGACCCAATGAGGCAGCTAGGAAGCCTCCTGCCCCACCATCAGCCTTGTGACACTTCTTACAATTGGCCTCCCCCCTACTACCCCATGTCCCTGGGATACAGCAGTGCCTGCAAGATGTGAAACAATGTGACACCTGGAGAGATGGCACACAGGGACATGGATGGATGGGGCTCTAGGCAGCAAAGCTCAGCACCAGGTGTTAGTGACCCAGAGGGTGATGTCAGCACTGCTCCTGGTGCCAGCTGCAGACCCAGTTCCCCAGGGAGCCCCACAGAGCCACCACAAGTGCTTCGCCCTCTGAGTTTCAAACAGGACCCTCAGACTCTGCTTGTGCACATACTACACACACACTCGCACACACACACTCGCAAACACACACCTGACTCCCCCAGCTCTACTACTTTACCCTGGCATCTATTGAGATCAATCTCAACAAATTTTTAGAAATGTATGTATATGTATTCATTTATGCATGAGCAATGATATACATGTGTGGGATATGTATGCAGTTATGTATGTGTGCAGGTGTGTACTTCCAGAGGTCAGAAGAGGCTGTCAAGTGTCTGGCTCTCTGACTCTCCGTCTTGTCCCTTATCCCTTGAATAAATTCAGTCTCTCAGAATCTGGAGCTAGGCTGGTGGCCAGCAACCCTCAACAATCCTTCTTCACTATCTCCACAACTGGGGGTATAGACAGATATAACAATCCCTGGCTTTTTAAGTGGGTACTGGAGATTTGAACTCAGGTCCTCATGGTTGCACAGCAAACCCTCTTATCCACTGAGTCATCTGCCCAGATCACCCCAGTGTAATCCAGGCCTTCTCCTTGCTACCTCCTTGACTACCCTCTCAGTTAAACCTTATGTCTGTCTTCTAGCCATCTGTCCTTCCTGATCAGAGAAAATCCACCGAAAAAGGCAAATACAGGATTTAATGCTACACCTAACTTGATCTTTTATGTGGACACTTACTCATGCCAATGGCCTCTGTGAACCTCCAGTTTGTCTTCTGTAGGAAAATGATGTAGCTTGCTTCTGCAGTTTGGCTGAGCAAGCACAGACTAGACTGTATGTGAGCACTGTGGTCATTATTACTGCTGGAAGTTAGTGACTGATTCAAGAAAGTACTGAATTAAATGGCACATGGTCCGTACAAGGCCCCTACTTCACCACTTATGATAAAACAGATGCAGCCACACATGGCAAGGGACAAGGGCTGATGGAGGCTCACCATGCTACTAACACCCCCCCCCCCAATACAGTAAACATTTATTGAGATACAGCTGAGCTCTGAGAGAAAGGGAAATTCCAAGTTTGAGAGCAAGGAGACTCAATAGGAAAAGGGTAAGGTCAAGGCCTGGTGCCAAGTCAGCACGGGGAACATTGGACCCAGCCATCGACCCACCTCCTGGTCTCCAACCCATGCCAGGAGCCAAGGGTTTAATGCCCACACGAGGCAGAGTTGGCATCAGGAGCTTCCAGCTCCACTCAGGGAAACTTGGACAAGGTGTCTACCAACAGGGATGAAACTTGGCGATCTGCCCTGGGGCTGAAGTGGGTGGGGTCTCCCATGCAAAGAAGCTGAGGGAGGAGCTGAGTGACTGCTCTTGGGAGTACAGTCTCTTGGGGTTGGTGGGGAGGTGTGGGTGGAGGTTAACAATGTGCTGAGACTAGCCAGGAATGGTATCGGTACCACACTGTGCTAAATGCCACCAAACTGTGCACTTTGAAATGATGCATTTCCTGTTACATGAATTTCACACCAATTAAACAGAGGAGGGAAAAAAGAAAGAAAGAAAGAAAGAAAGAAAGAAAGAAAGAAAGAAAGAAAGAAAGAAAGAAAGAAGCCAGCGACCCAAACCTTCACTACACAAAGGAATCCCAGGCCAGGCCATCAGTCCAGAGCATGGTCTCAAGACAGTGAAGACCATTAGTTGCTTGTGGGAAAATGCAAAGTCAGTGGATAGGGCCCCTGTACAAGCTGGGTGCAGCAGAGAAGAAGCTGAAGGTCAGACAGCTAAGCGCTGAGGCCATGGCTCAGTTGCTGAAGTGCTTGCCATATAAGCATGAGTTCGGATCTCCAGAAACCATGTAAAAGTCAGGTATACAGTACACACCCACAGTCCTCCCTGGGGAGGTAAAGACGGGAGGAGCTCGGAGCCCACGGGCCACCGCCAGTCTAGTCAGATGGATGAGCTCCAGGCTCAGTGAGAGACTCTGCCTCAAAAAAGAGAGGAACTAAAAAAAGACACCCAACATTGACCTCTGATCTCCATTCACATACATACTCATATGTACACACATGCACTTATGCATATACCAGCAAACATGTATGCAGCCACAGACCACATACATATACACGCCACTTTATATTTAAAAAGTAACTCCCGGGCTGGTGAGATGGCTCAGTGGGTAAGAGCACCCGACTGCTCTTCCGAAGGTCCGGAGTTCAAATCCCAGCAACCACATGGTGGCTCATAACCATCC
>NC_034599.1:59405604-59423516 GCF_900095145.1 Mus pahari | reverse complement strand
ACATATAATAAATAAATAAATCTTTAAAAAAAAATAAAAAAATAAAAATAAAAAGTAACTCCCTCTAAGAGAAGACAGTCTACCATCTTGGCCACTCAGCAGGTGTCACAAACAGGAGGACAGTTATTCCAAAGATTTGAACTAATAGCACTAAAAGACAGAAGCATCTAGAAAGAGCTATAAAAGACATATGTTTAGAATAACTAAAGCCATAAACACAGGAACAGAATTGGTCATGAGAAAGGACCTGCAGAAACACAAGCTTGTATTTCCGAAACAGCTTCAGTAAACCCCTAGGAATGAACTGTAAGCAACTGAAATTCAGACCTCAGTAGACAGGTTAATTAGCTGTGCTGCAGGATCTAAACAATGGATCTGAGGCACTCCTTCAAGACAAGACACTGGAGATACAGGGTGAAACATGAAGCTTTAGAAGTCTGAGAGATGGGGGGAGAGGCTCTGGGACTCTCAGGGGAGGGGCGGGCCCGAGGGAATGGAGGAAGGCGACTGTTAAGGGGCTATGGCTGAGAACGGTCCAGACTGCTGAAGGACATGGGTCCTTACCTTGAAGATGCATATCTCTGAGAATAAAAGATGTAAATAAAAATAACTCCAGGACCGGAGAAAGGGCTCGGGAAATGCTGCTTTTCCAGGGGACACAAGTTCAGTTCCCAGTACCCAGGTTAGGTAGACCACAACGACCTGCCTCTCTAGCTCAAGGGGATTTGATGCCTTTCCTGGCCTCCAAGGGCTCATGCACACACACATAATACACACACACAGAGAGAGAGAGAGAGAGAGAGAGAGAGACAGAGACAGAGACAGAGACAGAGACAGAGACAGACAGACAGACAGAGACAGAGACAGAGAGACAGAGACAGCCACAAGCATAGGCATATCCTCATTCCAACGCATTACAATATTAAATCCAGAACACAGTGAACCATAATCCTTGGAAGAACTGAAACTTGATGTCA
Source organism: Mus pahari (assembly GCF_900095145.1). Taxonomy (NCBI): domain Eukaryota; kingdom Metazoa; phylum Chordata; class Mammalia; order Rodentia; family Muridae; genus Mus; species Mus pahari. Next base: position 59,422,539 of record NC_034599.1, on the reverse strand, counting down.
TAACTGCTAAGCCACCCAAGCCAGGACAGACTCAGGTTCCCAAAGGGGAAAAACAACAACAACAAAACAAACAAACAAACAAACAAAAAACCCCTAGGGCTTCCCAGAAAGAATTATTAAAGATCCTTAGGAAAGTCTAAGGCGGTACCTACCGCACTGATAGAGAGCTCAGTAAGCATGCTGGAGGACCTAGTTGCCCCCCTCTTTCACGCCCCACACAGATGGGCGTGGTGGAGCCACCTGCGTCCTCACACTCAGAACCTTCAGGAAAAAGGAGACTGAAGAACCAGGAAGGAGAATGAGACATCAGACAACAAGTAAGGTGCTTTGAGAACCTCATGTGCTACACGTAAGGGATCATTGATTGCACGACGCGCCTGCAATAGGGGTGCTGCTCAGTGGTAGAGCCCTTACCTGGCATGCACTGGGTTCAATCCCTAGCATCAAGAATAAACAAAGGCTAGCAGCGCAGTAATGAAACAACCATACCCAAGTCACAGTTATAGGACAGCCAGCTCCCTGGGTCGCGAGCTCACCGCACCGCAATCTTATTCCCTCCAACACACGTAACTTCTGTGCACCCCATATTCCAAGCTTCCCTCTGCTGCTTTCCCTTAGCATCTCAGCCCTTTAGTCAGCCAGCCCCTGATTCTATACAGCCCTGCCTGCTGTTAGCCACAGACCTGCCTGGAGTTTCTGCTTAGTTCTTTCCCTTGTGAATTGCCACACAAAGCACAAAGCCAAAGACAGACTGGTAGTCCTCAAGCCCCCCCCCACAGGAGGGCCAGAAGACACCTCTCGGATGTTTGGGGGAGCTAGCTCCCACCTTGAAAGAAAATTAAGTCAGGGGACATGGAAGACCAGGGGACTGGGCCAACAGTAGCCAACCGGACCACTCCTGCAGTTCCTACCTTTTCCTCTTCTGCTCTTTGGGAGAAGGTCTGATTGTTAAAGAGGGGCATCTGGGAGGCACCTGCTGGGCCTCCAGACAGCCCACTCTGAAGCTGTAGGTGCAGGAGCGTGAGGAATTCACCCCTTCTCTGAATGGCACCCAGGGCTCTCCACAGGAGGTTCCCAGGATCAGCAGCTGCAGTGCCAGGGAACTTGTCAGAAGTTCAGGTGTGCAGGCTGCTAGGAAAAAGGCCTCCAGATGTGCCGAGGAGCCAATCTGAAGCTGCTCATTCCGCTCATCCCGGGAGGAGAGCGCACAGAGGCTGTTTTAAGCAAGCGGATGCTGCAACAATATTGTTGGGTAAGCTGAGGCATCCTATAGGGCTATGAGAAGCTTTGGTGATGCCCATTAAATGTCCTTGGCTCTCTGACTTCTGGACTAACCAGAGCCCACTTCTCTGTGCCCTGGAATCTCACAGAGATTGTGCCACCAGACAAAGTTTGATGTCGGCAAGGCGCTGGCCTCAGAGAGCCCAGGAAGACAGAAGTCATGAACAAGAAACCAAACATTGCTATTTGAAGCCTCTCGGCCCTCAGTGCTTGGTGTTACTACAGCATAACCCAGCACATCGAGTCTGATGCTCGGCCAGTGTTTATAAAGAGCAGAGCTCCCCCTCAGCACCACAACTGTCTTGTAGGTGATGGTCTGCTCTGCGGAGACATAAAAGCAGCTCCACGTGGGCAGAAACACCAAGACCGTTTCAAGTAGAGGAAGAAAGACGCTGTGCTCTGTGATCTTTGGAAAATCTTTGATACTTGGCAACCAAAGGGGCACTCAGCTGTGTCTGCAGGCCACGGAAAAGGACAGGGCGTGACCCAGAAAAGCAGAGGTGAGCAGCTCTGGTACAATGTTCCAGACAAGGATGGCAGCTCTGGGTGGGGGAAATGGAACAAAGTGGGAGACAGCGTTCCTCTTAGATCTGTCCTGAGCTTTCTGCTCTCCTGCACGCCCAGTCGCCGTATCTTCCCTTCCTCTTTCCATGCACAGGAGGGCTCGGAGAGGGCAAGGGCCTTGCCCATGATTGCACAGCAAGTAAGCGGCAGAATTCACCAAAGCTTTCTCTCCTGGCACACTATCCTTCTGCCTGTGAGAATCAAGGTTCTAAGGTTTGCTGAGGATCAGTGACATCCCCTTCCTGGGCCAGAGCACAGGTCAGGGCTGGACACAGTCTTCACCAGACCGCTGCCAGGGCTCTCTCTCATACAGGTTCCCCCAACCCAGAGTCTGTATTCCCTCTTGGACAGGTGATGGAGCCTGTGTAGGGCTGGCTCCTCCCATCTCCATGAGCAAGAAGAGGCTGGGTTGGCACTGTCTTAACCCTCAGATCCTCAAACATGACCTTATTAGGAGACAAGGTCTTAAAGAGGGGATGAGGTCATTTAGGGAGAGCCTAATCAGGTGTGACGTAGGCTCTTATAGAAGAAGGAAATCTGGGTACACACGCGCACACNCNCNCNCNCACNCACNCNNNCNCNNGGGGGGGGGGTCAGGGAGAGAGAGACAGAGATAGAGACAGAGAGGAAACTTTGCTTTTTTGCTCAGCTTGGCCGTCCACTTGCTGGTGAGTTCATATCCTCTGTTACAGCCACTGCAGATCCCTGTGCTGATAGCTAGAACCAGGTTTCTAACAGGGACTAGACAGCAGCGGCTCTTTAGGTCTCCTCTTGGCCTCCGGCACTTGATTGAGACACCAGCCTCCTGAACTGAGCAACCACTGGGTTCCCAACCTCTCTGGTAGGAGATAGCCATTGTCAGACTACTGGGACTATATTATGCAACCCAGTCTAATAAGTCCTCTCTTAATACACGTTCATTCTATTAGTTCTGTTCCTCCAGAGAACCCTGGCTAACATGCACAGTGTACATTCCCAGGGAAATGTTTATGGACCCCCTTGAGCGATTAAGGTCAAAGTCAGAACTGGAAAAACAAAATGGGAAGAACCAAAGCCACAGAGAAGGGAACCGACATCTGTAAAGCCACAGAGAAGGGAACCGACATCTGCAAAGCCACAGAGAAGGGAACTGACATCTGCAAAGACCCCGTGTCTAAGGATGCGGCTCAAGCTGGCCCCATTTTCTAGGTTTGCAAACTGAGGTAGAAAGTAAAATCTCATGCAGCAAGAGTAGGTCTATGTAAACTACTTGAGCATGCAGCCCCCAGATGGGGGCCAGACAGCCTGGACTCAAGACCATGGCCTGCCACTTCCCCACTGGGTGACCTTGACCAAATTACTTACATCCTCCATGACTCAGTTGCCCTATCTACAAAATGAAAGAAACAATGACACCTATCCGGTAGGGCTGCTGTTTGACAATGAATGGGGGACACAGTTAGAAGAGTGCCCAGCACGTCTTGGATGCTGGACTCTGTGACAATGAAGGAAGAAGCCAGATATGTCAAATCAGGCTTGCTCTAGCTACAGCACTGTATCGCCTGGTAGGCTTGCAGACCCCTCGTCATGCCTGGCTGGCTGTCCTGTGTGAGCAAAACAGTGGTCTTCAATGCTGATCTCACCTCCGCCAGCATACCCCAGAGCACCCCCATCCAAGTTGGGGTCCCAGCCAAGGCCTCATCCTTAGCTGGGCCCTCAGCCCTGGAAAACCCTCCGGGATGCGGTTGGTGTGCCTTCTCTCTGTATAGTGTCTCCTGGGACACTATACCTATTAAGCTGACTCGCAGAGCACCTTCCCCTCATCCTGCAGGGCGACTAGAATTGACGTTCTCCATCACGAGTGGCAATGTAACCCCAGGAGAGGAACCATCAGGTCGTTCCCAAGCCCAGCAGGCTCACCTGCCCAAAGCTCTTTCTGGGGAAGAGAATCCTCACAAGGTTCACCGCTCTCTGAGTGCAGGACAGGAACTTTGTAAGTAAGGGACTTCCCAGTTCTCATGACCCCAGGTGAGAAACTATCCAAATATCTTCTTCCTGAAGAGTCCTTCGTGTCCCATTCCACTGGGCAGATGTGGCTCTAAGAGACCCCCATGGTCATCATCCCAGAGCCACATGGTCAGCAAGCTGGAGCCAGAGCCCTCACGTCTGGGTGTCCCCTATCCGGGAACCTGTGACCATCAGCAACGCAGCTCTTATTTTCTCCTAACACTATTCCTCCTGTTCCCTGAGCAGCTATAATCAAACAAGGAAACGTGGTGATTATCTTTCATGACTCTCTCCCCTCGGTAGTCCCTCTATCTCCTGGAACCACTCCTTATGTTCTGACCTACTCAGGCCACCCCTTCATAGGAGCTGTGGTTTGTCCATCCAGCTATGCAGTCGCCCTGCCTTCCCTCCTCCCTCTTCTGCCTCCATCTGTCCACCCTTCCACCCTCCCATCCATCATGTCTACCTCTCCAGCGAAGGTCTTTCATGCATTCAGACAGATCAGGCCTGCACTAGGCACTTGGAATTCCCTCTCTCCTTCACTGAGTCCATTTTGGAAGGATCCACTTCTCCCCTACTCCCTTTCAGGATCTAGAACTGTCTGCTTCCACCTGCCCTGGTGATAGTGGAAGGTTGGTTCATTTGAGGGCAAAACCATGTTGTAAACCAAGAGCAGAGTCCCTTCTAGGCACTGATAACATGCAGGGATTTCCAAAGCTCTGGGGTAGGCTGGAGGGCTTCCCCGACTCCCTTCCCATCTCCACAAGGCCCCTACTTACGAATGCAGAAGTCTCCATTCTCATAGTAGCCAGGGCAGCATTGGGACCTCCGCCGGTACATGGTCCGGAGGCCGCGCCTATACGCAGTCTTATAGCTGATCCTAGGCACGAGGGAGAGAGCCACTTGAAAGGATTGAAAATCAATCCATCCCGTTTAGAATGATATTTGTGTTAAGCTCTATTGAGGATGCCATTCAATAATTACTTTAAAATGCATGGCAGCTTCGAATATGAAAGAACGCAATAAAGAAAAATCGATGACGGGATGTAGGCCGCCGTGGTGCAGAATGTATTACCCAAGGAGTGCTGGGGAAACCTGCTGACTTCCCAATCTTTCCCAGATCCATGGGCTGCCGAGAAGGCTGCTGGGGTGACATTGTAGAGGGCCACAGGGGTGGGTGTCCTCTAGGGTCCTTAACAAACCAGGTCCTGGACTCAGGAGAACCCTAGGGACCTGGATAAGAATGGCACTCTGACAGCTTTGGTACCAACTGCCAGCCTATGCCTGGGTGTTGGCCTGATCCCTGAGTTGGAAAGGCTGCAAGAGAACTCCTTGGGTCTGATTGTGTGTTCCATATGAACTTCTTCAAGCCTCCTGCAGAGGGCGTGCTGTTCCCTGGCAAGCTCTAATCCTGCCCTCAGGCTGTGGAGGAAGAAGCTGGAGTCCTGCTGGGCTCTGAGAGCCAGAGAGAGACTTGGGTTCTAGTCCTTATGGAGACAAAATCTTTGAGACTTGGGTCTGGGCCAGAAATTTATAGGCAAGATTTTCCCAGTAGCCTCCTGAGGCAGGCAGGGCCGTTGTCACACCCCACTATCATGCTCCATTAATCCTATTCCTTTCATTTGTCTTTTAGAGCTTCCATTCTTATTTTATGTTCCCCGCCACCCACTACCCACAGCTTTATGGATGAGAAATTGATACTCAGAGAGGTTAATGACTTGCTTTCGGTCACACAGCTAATAAATGTCAGGGTCAGACAAGAAGGGGAAATGGGGGGTGGGGTGGACTGTGATCAAGGTATATTAGACTCCTATATGAAAATGTCATCATAACATCTGTTATTTTGTACAATTCATATAGGCTAATAAAAAAAAATACATTATCCCAAGAACAGGATTACCAGAAACAGAATTCAAACCCAGATCACTCAAATTGCAAAGCCACCAGGCCCTACCCTAAAACCTGGTACCAGTTCTCTCTGGTGGCTCTCTGGCCCTTCAGAGCTTTTCTGAAAGAGTAAGACAGGAGGGGCTGGTGTGAGGACTGAGGCATTAGGAGGAGTCAAAGGGGGGGCATCCATAAGAAAAGCCCCCGTCACTGGCAGTGCCACATATCCAAAACGGCCATTAGAAACAGGAGAAGAAATGACCGGGACCTTGAAGGCAGAGCCCTTTCTGTTCCTCTACATACCACAGGGCTGCCCCTGTCTCCTCCTCTGTGGAGAATAGAAAGACTGGATTCCCTTCAGCCTGCTTCACACAGAATCCTGGGCCGGGTTGGGAGGCTAGTCCTTCAGCCGCAGTCTGGACAACCCTCTCAAATCTTTAAAATTCTCACCTCATGACAAACGACAATGATGGCCTCATGGGAAATCTGTGATATTTGGGAATGCGTTAAGCTAAGGTCATTCTACTTTGTCAAAAGCCTGTAATGGGTAAGCTGGCCTCACAAGAAGCTACTTTCCCCACACAGGAAGGCAGGCCCTGGCCTGGAAGTGTGTGTGTGTGTGTGTGTGTGTGTGTGTCAGATAAAAAAATGATTCATAGTTGACACAGAAGTCACTGGGCCATGGGAAGTCCCTGATACATGGGAAGACTCCCAAGTCTTCAGATAGGGAGAGAGAGAAACCTTACACGCTGATACATCACAGGAAAGGGACCGCCACTGCTCCTGACTCCCCCAGCCTTGTGTGCCCCCATTGTAGGGAGCGGAGCTGGACAGGTAGGGTCTGGGGCCAGGCAGCTCTGGGGAGGATGCTGGACAAAGCTACTACAGCCCACAGACAGATGGTGCCGCTGTCAGCATGCACACTCCAGGTCATCAGGAAAGCTCCACAGAGACTCAATAATTTAGCAAAATTATTCACGTTCCAAGAACACAGCCTATTTTAATAAGCAGCCTCTCATTCACCCTGCCCCAGGGTAATGGAAGGCTGTGTAGCCTCCAAGACAATGGAGCCACACTTTGGAACAAACTCTCAGTTCTGGCTCAAGAATACAAGAGATCAGGGCAAGACCAGAGCCAGCTGCTGCCTCTGCCTCTGGCTATGGCCATAGGCCAGCAACTCTGACAAAACTGGGAGAGGTCAGAGGAGAGCGTGGAGCAGCCAGCACAGGGTGTGTTACTACTAAGTGGGTGACTACTGGGCACAACTCGGGCTCTCTCCATTAGGATCGATGAGGGAGTGACTAGAAATGCCTCAGAGCTGCACGCTCTCCTCTTGATAAGGAAGTCGGGGTGCTCATCCACCAACTTTCCATGTTGCTTGTTGAGGGTTTTATACCCACAGGTCATGAAGTCCACCACTTCCAACCAGAAGACAGCAGCTAACAGTCTCTCACACCAGCAGCCTTCAAGAGTTCTGGGCATGCAATATGGACAGTGCACACAACACGGGCTCCACAGATCTCTCAATAACAAACTAGAGAGTCGGGCACTTCTCCTCTACTCAGTCCTCTGGGGTGTGCTTACCGGTGCCGAGTACACTTGAACCAGTTGAGGATGTCTGCACATCGTGTGTAGTAGATCTGATCAAAGGGGTGTGCATAAGACTCCTGCACAGTCACGGCATAGCTGAGGACCAGAGGAGAGATGGAAGCCATGGTCAGCAAAGGCCAAGCCCATGCCAGGACACACCTCCCTCCTCAGACTTGCCCAGCCCCAAGTCCTAAGACCAGAATCCAGCTCTGACCTTCCCTCCCAGCTCCCAAACTCCTGCCCTGGATCTCAGCTATAACCCTAGGCCACATCTGTGCTGGTTAGAGTTAACTGTCAACCTGACAGAATGGAGAAATTAGCTAGAGGATGTGCCTCTGAGCACACAGTTTCTTGATCAAATTAATCGAGGGGAAGTCCTGTCCACTGTGGGTGGAACAATTCCCTAGGCTGAGATCCTGAACCACATAAAACAGAGAGAATGAGCAGCAGCATGCAGTAACTGCCTTCTGCTTCCTGACTGTGGACAGCATGTGATAAGCTCTGGCTGTGACTTCCCTACCATCGTGGACTGTGAGCTTCTGTCTGAATATCTTATTACTAGAATAGGAAAAGAAGCTAGACTATATCCTTACTAACATGTGACCCAGGTAATTTTCCTAAATTCTACTTTACTTAGCAGATAGTAAGTATAGGAAGGTTTGGTTTATTCTGTGTGATTCTAGAAGGCAGATTCAACAAGTCAAAAATATTTTATATCATCCAGGTATATTGGTACATGCCATATAGCCTTAGACATGGAGGCTAGAGAAGTTTTTGAGCCCAGGGGCTCAAGAGCAGACTAGGAAATATGCAAGACCCTGTCTCTTAGCAATGTTATGTTTATTCAGATACTGATGATGTTTTGCTTTGCTTTGCTGTGCTTCTCTGTGTAACCCTGGCTGTTCTAGAACTTGTTCTGTAGACCAGGTTAGCCTTGAACTCACAGAGATCCACCTGCCTCTGCCTCTCAAGTGTTGGTATGTGTGCAACCTCACCTGACCATTACAGTCTTTAGTGTGTATGGGAGATGATCTTTAAAGCAACTCTGAATAAGTTGCCCTTTTACATTCATGAAGAAACTGAGGCTGGGAGAGGCAACTTGCTGCTATCAACAGCTGCTAATATTAACTGAGGCCCCTTTATTAAATCCTTTAATCCTTTTGAGTCCCATTCCTCTGTGTGTGTTTGTGTAGTACAGGGTACATGTGTATGCAGGTGTACTTGCTTGTGTGCATGCATGTGGAAGCCTGAGGACAACCTTGACTGTGGTCTCTCAGATGCCTGCCACCTTGCTTTATGAGACAGGGACTCTTATTGGGCTGGGGACTTGCCAAAGAGACTTAGGTGGCCACAGTGAGTCTCAGGGATCCACCTGTCTCTGTCTCCCTCACTCTGGGATTACAAACACTCATCATGTGTCCAGCTTTGTTTGTTTGTCTGTTTAATGTAGGTTCTGAGAGATCAAACCCGGTCCTAATGTTTTCTAGGTCAACACTGGACTGGCTGGCTGTTCCCAGACAATCTTATAAAGCAGGTAGAAGAATTAATCTCACTTTGCAGATAAGGAAAGGACCTCACACAGCCTAACGTCCCCAGTCCTTCCAGTGACCTTCCGGCCCATTCTATCTCTAGCATAGCTGGGGCTTCATAGAGGATGTCTCCAGACCTCCCAATGGAAGCAGTCATTGTCATCCTGCCTATTAGCCATAACCTAGTCCAGCAGGTGGAAGCCACAGGAAAGCTGTTCTGAGCTTCACCAAGGCAGACATTTGCTTTGTCACTCTGGCCAGGTGACATGAAACAGTGCTACTGATGCCTGGCTGCTGACGCGTGGCACACACCTCCCGGGCAGGCTGGAGAGCGTGTCAGGAATTAATTGTCATGTAGACTGGTGTTCCATGTTTTCCCCAGAAGGCTCACTGACCTGGGCCAGATGGCCGGGCCCAGGCTGTAAAAGCCCATCTGCTTTGCCTGAGGAAACGGTTGGTTCATTTGCAAGGGGGCTGGGGGCTGTGGGGCCACAGTCTGCTCCCTGACGCCTGCAAGGCCAAAGGTCTGCAAGGAGGACAGGAATGGTTTGGCAGTGCTCAGACACCCAGGCAAGCAGGAGTTCTGTCTGACACTGTGAATGATAAAGATGACCCTGAATGTGGGTACCTGGGAGATGTGCCCCAGACATACAAGTACATGCAGACATGACCCATATGCCCCTGTTCATCGCCAGGCCTTAGGAAACAGGCAGGACAGCACCCACCCCTGCTTCCTGCAGGACTTCAGTTGAAATTCCACAGTACCACAATACATTTTGCAAGGCCATCTCTAAGAAGGGGGATAAATGAGTCAGAGCCTGGGCCAGGGAGGGGGGGGTCTTATCACTCACTAGTGTGTTCTTAAACATGCCACCGAGCTCCCATAAGCCTCTGTGTCCTCAATTGAAAATCTATGACATCTATGAAGGATGTCATGGATTACCATGAGAATTAACAGACAATGGCAGTAGTATACACCTCTCAGGGTGAAAGGGGGGGAAAAACACTTAAAATGCTTACTGACTACATAGTAAGTGCTTAATAGATGCTAACCTTCATCAGTATGACAGGCAGTGGGTTTCCCCCTGTGCTAGGCATGGGCCGATCCTTCTTCTTTCCGTGTTGGGGGCAGGGAGCAAATCCTGCTGCGGAATAAATGCCCAAGCGCTTGCAGCCTCAGCTTTCTCGTTCAGTACCGACTGAGGCAAAAGAACCAGCCCCAAAGGTATAGATGTCATGGGGTTGGACCTAGCTTTGTAGGATCCTTGGGCTGAGTGAATCCAGCTAGAGGGCCTTGTACCAACGCCAAGTCTCCAACCTGAAGTGCATGCCCTGCTTCCATAGCTGGGTGGTTTAATACCGCTCACTTGCCAACACGCTAATGAATGCTGATCTGTCTTATAGCTCCAGGATTTACCAGTAGTGCGGGGCAGGAGGGGAGAAGCAGGGATTCTATCCTGGGTTTTGTGGTAGGGGATATAACTAACTAGGAGCTCATCCAGCTGGGAAAGTATACCCAAGTGCTCTCTGAGGACCAGGGTGTGTTTCTGGAATGGCACAGGCTAGAAACATCTAAACACAGTATCAGGGGAGCTGGGCTGGAAGTTCCAAGAAGAAAGAACGCTGCTGGATGCAGGTATCACAGATGGCCTCCTTCCCAGGGGTAGAGGGAAAAGACCTGGGCTTCGAGGCTGTGTGACTCCCTGTTCTCTCATGCAGGCTGTGACCTGAGCTGAAAGCCACCGCCACCAAAGAGTTAGCTCGTTCCTGATAGTTTTTCACCTTCCAACCTTGCTCAGGTTGAGCAGGTGAGACAAGTAGAGTTTGCTTTCAAGTTTAGATAGATTCATTATGAGTCCTTTCATAAAGAATGGCTCTCTGTAACAGAGAGCAACCCAGACTGGAGCCTTGGAAGAAGACACAGATGGCCAGACACGCAGTGGGAACCCTAGAACCTGGCTACCGCATCAGTCTTACCTGGCTGGATGATGGACAGGTTTATCTGAAGAAGGAGGCCCCAAATCAGAGACTAATGAGGGGTTCTAACTATCATTGAGGCTCCCTGAACACTGGGAAACAGAGGCTTAGATTCACCAACCAGGAGGAAAAGGGAAAGTATAAAAGATGTAAGACTGGGTCTCTGGGCTGGGCTGCAAAGCCTGCATTCACACACCCCTAGTGAGTTTAGTGTGCACCTGAGTTGGTAATAACCCCCGAGCTGGAATTGCCAATATGAAGACGGTGATTACAAAGCACATTTGTGAAATGTGTGCCCCCCCCATCCTCCCCCAGCCTGTGAGGATGTTTATTTTCCTTGCTATCCTGATGGAGGTGGCCCTGGGCTCAGAGTTCAGAGACTCCCCCAAGAAGCACAGGTAGCAAACAGAAAGCCCAGGGGATGCCCCGGAGTCTTCCCAGATCTTTTATATCCTTTCCCAGGGCACCACGGAAATACTCTTTGCTCTAGCCTTGATGTCATTACAACTTCACATAGGATATCCAGGCACCAGACAACGCACTGGAGAGAGCACTTTCCCTTTGCATCCAACCATTCTTCTTGGTCCATGAGTGTCTCTGCTACCCCTGGGCACTGCCTCAGTGAGATGCTTCTGTCTGCCTAGGGGCTCGCCATTCATCCTCATGGACCCATCTTACTTTTCCTCCTCTGCCATCCACTTGCCCCATTGGGTCTTCATCTTAATTTTATTCATTTGATTTATTAGTGTCTAAGTGGCAGAGCCATCCTGGTCAGCATGGCCAATCAATTCCAGGGTTTAATTCAGTTTTTCCTGATTGGGTCTCTGGTCATTGTCTTTCTGCTCACCAAAATCAATACTTTAACCTTGTACTTCAAAGTCAGACCATCTGCAGAGACCTAGCCTAGACTCTAGGACTTGCTGCCGCAGGCAGTTTGAGGCAGGCTCTCTGCTGTGGTCCAGCTACCCTGACGGAGCTAGCCCTGACCAAAATCAGATGAGGTCTTCCCATCCTCCCTGTAGCAAGCCACCCATCCACTCTTGCATTGCTGTCAGTCCTTGGAGACTGTGACAGACATCCCAAGAGTCTAAGATCAAGACATCTAGGACCACAATGCATGCCTCCTCACCCTGGCCACCACTCTGGCTGTAGACAAGGACAGAGCTCCCCAGACCTCTACTCCCTCATCTGTAAATGGGTATGCAATAATTGAAATTGACTACCAACTTGACCAGATCTAGAGTCCCCTAGAAGGCAAACCCTGTGGGGCATTTCTAGACTGGGTTAACAGAGGTTAGAAGGCTCTGCCTAAGGGTGAACAACTTCATTCCACAGGCTTGTCTGGGACAGAACAGAAAGAAGAAAGGGAGATGACCACAGTTGTGTGTCTGTCTGTCTGCCCCCCCCTCTCTCTCTGCTTCCTGCATGTGACCAGCTACCTCACACTCCTGCAACTGTTCTTTCCTTGCTCCGATGCACTGTATCCTGGTGCTGTGGGTAGAAATAACCCTTCCTTTCTTAAGTTGTCTTTCTTAGATATCTTGTCATAGCGATGAGAAAAGTCTCTAGTACAGGGTGGGATGCAAAGGAGGAAGGGGAAAGACAGCCCAACAGGAAACCGTCACCTACAGTCAACATGTTCCCGTGGTCCTGGCTCTCAGGAATCCACACTGTTTTACCCTGTCCTACAGTTTGGACTACCCTGTCCTGCATCACCATACTGGTCATTAGGACCTTCACAGCCAGCTGCCTCCTCTCCTGGTTCTGGTAGTTTCTCTAGAGTGCCTCACACAAAATGAGTCCTCCAGAGAGTGGCAGCTCCGAGCTGCCCACCTTACCTCTCCCAGTGGCTACACACATTGGGGTCTTCAGGGTTCAGAGCGAGAGCAGCTTGCAGAAGGAAGACAACAAGGAGGCCCATTGCAGATGGCGCCATCAGGGCCTGTGTGGGAGAACAGAGAAGACAGGCTTACTCAGACTTTGGTTGTGGCATCTGTTTGGTGCTAAGACTTGGTCCTCCCTCAAAGTGAAGGAATGGGCATTAAACAGAGCGGGTCTCCCACAGCTGCCACACAGCAGTGAAGACTGGATACTTCACACTTACAGCATTGACTAATATGGCAACGGCTCTGTGTAACTGAAAATTCTGAGTCATGGATCTGAGATCTCTCCAGGAAGAGGCCCACATGCAAGGCAATGCATTGGCTAAAGTTTCACAGAATTCAGAGCATCCCTCCACCACCCTCACCCCCACCCCCAAATCTATCCTTGATACAGAAACCCAGATCTGGCCATTGTGGAGTCAACACTCTTTCCTCTCCCTCCTCCTCATCTCTGGCAAGGCTGGGTCATCCCATCGCCTCCTACTCCTCCTTTGCCAAGGAAGAGAAACAGACTGTGTAGCCACAGGGAACTGAGCCCAGGCAGCTTCTGAAGCACTCTGGTCACCAGCCCCCTGGAACTCTGGGCCCCTGCTTCTTTTCTCCGACAGGATATCAGTGCCCTGGGGTCACCAAATACCATTCCCACTCTGAGATGATCAGCCGAGACAGTCAGATAACGGGGCTTTGAGGAAGCAGCACACCCAGGTTATCGAGGTTCCTGAAATACCATTGTATGTCAAGTTTTTAGAGCAGATACACAGTGCCAACTACCTTGATCTCTAAATGAGAGACACAACACACAGCTTCTTAAGGAGGATAGAGAGTGAGCCATGTGAGAGGGGCTAGTGGTCACTGACCTTACTCCCCAAGTCCTTATAACCCTACACTACAGCCTTAGAGAACAGCTTCTAGTCTAAATGTCCCCACCACGGGGACACAGAGCAGCGAGGACACTTCCTGTGGAGCTGGACCTCATGAGTCCCAGTGTCCTTTGTGAGCTGACCCAATGCCATGACTCATGGAAGAGGTTCTATTGGGATTTATTTAAAGGTCTTGATGAATCCAGAGTAGCTTTTCAACTACTGATACTAGAAGAAATACACTTTCCATTAAGCAGGGCTGAGGAAAACATTTTGACATTGGAAATCATTCCCCAGATTTGAAATGGTTGGGTATCTAGCCCACAGGCTCTAAGATTTTAGATGAGGGCCATTTACCCTCCTGGGAGGACAAACGAGAATGGCACATACTTGCACACATCTCGGGATCCAGTCCTCCATGTGACCCCTTTCTCCTGGAAGCTTAACTGCTCGACCCCCACCCCCCTCACTTCCTTGTTAAATTCTTTTTTTTAAGCAGCTCTTTCAGCAACAAGCCAATCATCACAAATCCCGTGTAACCATGGGGTCTAAATTAATGACTAATGAGGCTGTACTTTCTACATTCATTCTGGAAATTGCCCAGCTAAGTGCAGATTTAGCTGGAGATCAAGGACATTTACAGATCCCTTGGGGGAAGGAAGGGTGACTCCATTGCTCCTCTCTAAACTGGCAAAGCCCAAGAGGTGCAGTTACTCTCCTGGTCCCAGCTTCTCTCCTCCCAAGTTTAGCAGCAGAGACTCAGCAACTGCCACACGCAACCTGGAGTCCACACAGCACAGCTTGAGGGCGGCAGCCATTGTCAGCATCCACCCAACCACTTCATCTTCCCTAGGAGATTCAAGTAGACTCAAAAGGGAACCCAGTGACGGGAAGAGTTGGAGAGCCAGGGGAGACATGGACATCTTTTCTATGGAGGTCTGGGATGATTAAGTCTCTCTGGAATGATACACACAGAACTCAGGAAGGCAAATAAGACTTGAATGCAGAAAGTGTTTTGACCCTGTTTCCCGTGTAGCCCTGGGATGGCACCTTTAAATTTAGTAGGCTTTGAATATATCAAAGAACCCATGATAACTAGAGGGATGGTTACTTGGATCATAGCCATCATGGGCAAGCTCTTTAGAAGTCTTCACTAAGTCGGGTATGGTAGCACATGCCTTTAAACTAGGACCTGGGAGGCAGAATCAGATCTTAGAGAATGTTCCAGGACAGCCAGGGTGACACAGAAAAACCCTGTCTTGCAAGAACAACCACCACCACCACCAAAGTGTTAACTAAAGCTTTCCTGAGTCAGGTCTGAACGGCACAGTTTACCTCTTACTGGCAGGAATCACTGGAGACTAAGAACGGCAGAGAGGGTGACAGTTGTCTGAATGAGTGCTCTAGAAGAGGAGATGGATGGAGTGGAGGAAATGATGTTTAGATTGAAAGTCTGAGGCCTAAGATACCAAGTCTTTATCGGGGGGGGGGGGGGCATGCCCAGTTCTAGTGTGGGGAGGGAGAGAAGGATGTCCAACATTCCGGGGGTGGGGATGGTAAAGCCTCTCCCTCTGCCATTCAGTCTTTCCTAGAGCCTGGCCAAGTCTGAAACACACCCTGAGCTGTGGATGGGGCTCAGTACTACTGCAGTTGCATAGTGTGTACAAGGCCCTGAGTTCCCTTCCAGCATTGAAATCAAACATCCAGCAGGTCAGTCAATCAAGAAGATGCGGAGACAGCTTAGCGACTAGGAGCGCCTGCTGCGGAAGCACAAGGACCTAAGTTTGTATCTCAGCACTGGGTATGACTGTGCACACACCAGGAACCTCTATGAGGGATGGAGGCGGGAGGCTCGCCGAGGCTTCCTGGCTGCCAGTTTAGCTCTGGGTTCAATGAGAGACTCTGAACCAAGAGAATAAGGTGGAGAATGATTCAGAGGGATGCCTGGTGTCCTCTTCTGGCCTCTGTACACATATGGGTATAGGAACTCGAATGCACATGTGCATGCACACACACACATATGAACACACACACTTGTGAACATACACACACACACATGTGAACACACATACATACACCTTTTTTTTTTTTTTTTTTTTTTAAATCAGGCTAGGCTTCTTCATCCCTGCTCCATCTCTCCCTTCAGTCTGCCTTTTGTCTTCAACTCTGCCCAGTCAAGTAGCATCTACTACCACCCAGCAGAGCCTGACAACGGTCAGCACCATTGAAAACATCCCTTTTGAGCCCGGCCAGTGACAGCCGAGGTCCCGCGCTCCAGTGTGGTCACCCTGCCTACCCTGCTACCTTCCTAGCATGCTTCCTTTATCTTTCTGACATGTTGGAAGCAACCAGTGGGGGGGGGGGTGTAGAGAGCCCTACACCTCTGCTTCACAGACTGACTCTCAAACAACTGTACCACCCCTGTCTCTGACACTTCAATTACGAAGACAGAGAAGCAGCCAGAAAGAAGCTGTTGGCGTTCGAGGGCATCTCCTCCCCAATCGCTTTAGTGGGACTTCCTGGGGGCTCTCAGGGAGCACAAAGACCAAAGTCATATGCTTATGAGATGACCAAGGGAAAAATCAATCCTGCCACCATGGTTATTAGGTGACTCCATTTGGAGTGACAGAGGTTAACGCATCAGGCACTACCAGGGCATTAATAATTAAATAAGAAATCGCCCCAGGATCATGTCAGAGGGAGAGACATGTAAATAAGTCAGCTGGCTTCTACCCTCTGTCTCCTCCCTCTCCCTGCATGCTAAGAAGCAGAGAGGGGAGCCAGGTTCCAGAGTTAGGGTGCTTCTTCCCGCTTCAGAGTGTAGGAGGCATTGTAGCTGATGAATGGAGGGACAGAGAGGTGACTGGGAGGCATGACTCACACCTGCCAGTGGGGTCTAATCAGTCCACACCCCCGACATGGCTAGAGTAAGAGGAAGTCCCTCTAGCACCTGCCTATGCCTGAAAGACCCAAAGCAGCCCTCAGGATAACTGAGACCCACTGACCGAGAGCAGCAAGTGGGGGGCTGGGAAAGTCCTGGTGGAGTAAACCAGGCTAGGGATGGATAGAGATGCAAACGTGGAAGTAGATGTGCACTGGAGTGTGGAGGCCAAGTGTGGCAGGTGGCACTGGGGTGTGGAGGCCAGGTATGGCAGGTGGCACTGGGGTGTGGAGGCCAAATGTGGCAGGTGGCACTGGGGTATGGAGGCCAGGTATGGCAGGTGGCACTGGGGTGTGGAGGCCAGGTGTGGCAGGTGGCACTGGGGTGTGGAGGCTGTGGCAAGTGGCACTGGGGTGTGGAGGCCAAATGTGGCAGGTGGCACTGGGGTGTGGAGGCCAGGTGTGGCAGGTGGCACTGGGGTGTGGAGGTCAGGTATG
>NC_034599.1:59343775-59405459 GCF_900095145.1 Mus pahari | reverse complement strand
GGCAGGTGGCACTGGGGTGTGGAGGCCAAATGTGGCAGGTGGCACTGGGGTATGGAGGCCAGGTGTGGCAGGTGGCACTGGGGTGTGGAGGCCAGGTGTGGCAGGTGGCACTGGGATGTGGAGGCCAGATGTGTCGGGTGGCACTGAAGGAAGCAGGTGGGAGAAGCTCCTGCAGTGGCCAAATGGAAGCATTAGAAGGTGTTTTACAGCTTATGTGGGAAATTAGAGTCCTTTGAGAACATTACAGAAGCACTTCCTGCAAAGGCTCTAAGAAATGTCTGGTCTCTGCTGCCTGCTCTGTCTTTACCTGCAATAGCCCCGGTACATCAGAGCCTACAAAGCTCAGGCTCTGAAAGGACCTCAGGATAGACCTTTCTAGCTTGGCCAGCCAGGTGAGCAGAGTTGCTCATGACCCCAGTGTGGAAGACTTTGCTTCTCTCGTTCAAGGTCAAGTTTGCCAGGAGGCCTGGTTCACACCAGTGTGCATCCTTCACACTTGTATTGATTTATTCTGACTCCTCTAGGCTGCCACCAGGTATCTCAGGCAACACTGACCTTGGGCTGGCGCTGGGGTGCAGTCTGCGGAGCGCCTGTTTAACATGTATGGAGCACTAGGATTAGTGCCCGGCACTGCATAGATTGAGATGGTGGTACTAATACCAGCATTCAGAAAGCAAAGACGGAGCACCAGAAGTTCAAGGTCACCCAACTACATGGCGAGTTCAAAGTCAGCCTGACATATAAGAAGCTCTCAGAGAAAGAGAGAGAGAGACAGACAAACAGACAGACAGACAGACAGACAGACACAGAGATAGACACAGAGACAGAAACAGACAGAGAGACAGACAGAGAGACAGAAACACACAGAGAACAAGAACAAGACATTGACCTCCTTACCCAGGAGTCCCACTGTACCCTGGGTTGGCCATGTAGACTAAGCCAACTTTGACAATGTTGACTTGATGTTAGCTTGACTCAGGCCAGCCAGCACCTGTGGTGTCCAGCCTGTTTTCTTGATGACACCCATGCCTAGCCAGGCACCAGGGGCTCTCTTACCCAATGTGCATAGACCTATTGTTATAAAGTAATTACTTGTGCAAAACTCCAATTCCCGCTTCACTCCCTTTCCTGCCTTATCCTGAAGGTGCTAAAATCTTATACACTGAAGCCAGAGCCATGGGCCCAGAACCTCCTCCTCTCTGTGCCCCTTCCAGTGGGTTCTTCCTTCTCAACCAGTTTGCACTGGCATTAGGGGACCAGCAGTCAGATGCAGTTTTATGGACCTCAAACTCCTGATCCTCCTACTTCTGCTTCCACAGTGACTGGGACTATAGGACTGTGTGCTATCACCTTAGTTTAGGCGATAACCACGATTGAACCCATGGTCTCGGATACACTTAGAGACCCTACCAACTCAACTACCTCACCAGCACTGTTTTGTGGACCTTGGAAAGGTTCTTCTACCACAACAAAGAGGATGGGGTATAATGACTACTTGGAATCCATGCAGAGAAACTGGTAGAAGCATATGTCCTAGTTTGCTTTCTATTACTATAATAAAACACTCTAACCAAAAGTATCTTGGGGAGAAAGGGGATAATCTCGCTTATATTTCCAGGGCACAACCTATCATTGAGGGAAGACATGACAGGAACAAAAGGGGATATATACCTGAAGAAATGCTACTTGCTGACTTACTGAGGCTCATGCTCAGCTAATTTCCATATACAGCCCAGGGCTACCTACTTAGGGAATGGTGCCACCCACAGTGGACTGAGTCCCATATCTATTAGCAACCTGATAGACGCAATTGCTCTATTCAGAGTCCTTTTTTAAGTAGTGCTAGGCTTCATCAAGTTGACACTTAATGTTAGCTAGAACATGGCTCGTGAGGACTAATGATGCCTGTCATGGGCCTTAAATAGGAAATACAGACCCATATATTTAGGGTCCCTACAGATGTCACTGGTCCAAAGCTACTCTTCTGTAACTAACACCCAGACACAGCCTCTGTGTTCTCTCTGGCCTTAAAAACCACTCTTATTTACCTTCCCACATACCCTTGCCCTTGCCCCAAGCCTAGAGAACACCCAGAGGCAGTGTTTCCATCCGCTGCCTTCACGCCTGCTCCTGGTACACAGAGGGGGACTCTGTTATCTCTGTCAACCTCCTAACTGATTCTACAGCCGGCCTCTGCCCCCACTCACCCCAAGCCTGAAAAGCAATTCATCTGCCTCACCTGACAGAAGCCACCACTCATCCCCTGAGGATGGGGATCACAGGGCATATGGAGCCAAGTGAACTGCATCGCCGGGGCACCAGGCTGCTGGCATCCGTCACAGTGGGCACCCGTGACATCCTGAGTGTGACTCAGAGCCCTCGGTCTGGGCCTCCCCATCAGCACCAGTACTCATCTACCCAGGGAGGCAACACAAGGCGGGCATTGAAGGCTGCTCAATAGCTCACACTGCACATGAGGACGAATAATATCCTGAGCGGCTCATGAAAAGGCACTTTCAGGACCGAGAACAGCAGAAGCTGGGATTAATTGTGCACACACCTCACATCTCTCCCAGCATGTGGGTGCAGAGAGACCTCTATCTTCTATTTATAGGACATACACACACTTCTGTTATTTTTCTGAATAAAACAGAAAAGCCAAGTTTGCACACAGGAGGCCAACACCAAGGTTACTGTCCAGTCTAGCCGCCATATTCCCTTCCCTGCCCCAGCTCTCAGCTGGTCCACTATCCCCGGACCCCCCTCTGTTTACTAGCTTTGCTGGGGTCTGATGAGCGTGATGAAGGGAGGGACCACAGTTAGCCTCCTCAGCCCGCCACTAAGAGTCTCTGTCTTTGGCTTGAAGCCTCCTGCTCCCCAGTTATCCCACCAGGGGCTGGGTTTATATTGACTACTTTCTAATCTCCCTATACAAAACTAACTAACTAGCTAGCTAACTAAATCCACATCTCTTAATCTCCAAAAGAGTGTTCCCTTGACTGCAGGAGTGCAGAGTCCCAGTGCCAATGTGGAGGTCCCTGTCCCTCAGGATAAATCAGAAAGAGCCTTACAGTCCTCTCCCCAGACATGTTAAATTTCTTTGTCCTGAACTGGGTTCCACTATCCTGATAAATCCTGCTTTCCCCTTGCCTAGGAGGCCTCACACTGCAAATCTCAGGAATGTCACCGAGAGAAGCTGCCAATGACCATCCATCCGGACCCAAAGCCTGCCCTGTCCCCTTCACCCCCTGCCCTGCCGAAAGCAAGTAGCCCCAACACCAGTCAGGCCGGAAGAGATCATAGCACAGCCATGCAGCTCAGGAGACATCTCTAAACTAATGACGTGCTGGCCTCCTGCTCCATTCCACCCCAAGCCCGTGCTCCCCACTCCTGGGCAGGCAGCCTCACACGTATGGCCTCCAGCCCTGTGAAGATGAAGGCAGGAAACTTATCTGTGTTCTTAGCCCATCCTATTTCTCACAAAGCAATTATCTCCATCTTTCCATTTCTGTGCAAATCAGGGCCCGCTCAGCCAGCCCAGCTGCTCCCCACCTCGCTACCCACATGCCTGCCTACTCTGTCTGCTACGCTCGAAGCCGCAGGGGTCTAAGAACTGAAGGGAGTCCCTCATGCCCAGGCATCGAGTCCTAGTTCCATCCTTAAAACCTCCCAGCTATAATGCAGACATGCAGGGGCTGTGGCCATCCTTGGTGGGGGATGGGACCTCATTCTTGCCCACTTGGGAAAAGAACTTTTCTCAGATCACAAGATGTGATGGATCACAAGTGCCAGGGAAGGCAGGAAGGACTGGCCCCTGAGTCCTGGAGATTTGTTCATCAATGGAAATTCAGGTGTCTCCAAGATATCTATATTCTCTGGATAGCAAGCCATAGGGTGTCAGCACTGGCCCAAGGAAACCCAGCAGCATCTGCTGCCCAACACCTTATGCCCCCGAAATGGAGGTGATTTCCTCAGGGACAGGTGGCAAAGGCGATTACAGAGTTTAAGTAAAGAACTAAGAGTCATCGGGGATGGGTTCAAATCCTAACACAGGCATAAGGTGACATAGCCCAAGTGAAAACCACTGCCTACATTTCCCCCTCCCATTTATTTATTTATTTATTTATTTATTTTCTGGACTGGGTGTCAGGCTGACCTCAAAGTCTCCATGTAGCTGAGAATGACCTCCAGTTTCCAATCCTCCTGCCTTCACCTCTGAGATTCCAGGTGGGAGCCACCGCGCCTGGGTTCTGTGGTGCAGGGGATGGCACTCACGCTTTGTGTATGCGAAGCAAGCACTCCAACAACTGAACTACATGCCAGGCCAGGCCTCATGTTTTTCATGGACTGTGTCACTAACATCACAGGCTCTGAAAGCTACACAGTGCGAGCAGGTGAAGTGTTCAATCCAGAGAAGATGTTCAATGAAATATTCATTTGCTCCCGACGCACAGCCTCCACCTCGGAGACCCATGCAGCCCTGTAATTTGCCTTCTAGAGTTTCTAAGAAGCCAGGAGAAGAAAAACTGTGGATAGGAAAAAAAAAATCTCTTGCTGGAGAATTTGGCCTCAGCTGAGGAAATGTGGGGTTAGTCCTAACTACAGCTATCCAGGTGGACCCCAACATTCATTTGTCCATTCAGCCACAGTGACACTGAGGTGACTCAGGCTGGACCCAGCTCCTGAACCCCAAACACCTGCTGCAGGTACATAAGAATGCTGTGAGAGGCAGGGGCTGATTCAAAGCACCACAGCCTATCCCTAAAGGAAGCCTGGGGCAAGTAGAGTGGGAAACCGGAGACCCTTGCTGTGATCAATGTCTGATTGCCTGGTATCCCCACTGATTAAGGCCAAAGGCAAGTCCAAAGTGCCAGTCATAGAGAGATGTGACCCCGAAGCAACATAAATGTCCACCCACAGGGGGCTCAGTAAGCCATCTCTAGCAAGCCTACTAACACAATACGAATGACAAAACACATCACTGGAAAATGTATATGGTGCTCACACCTGTAGTTCTAGCACCTTGTGTGAGTGTGAGTGTGGGGGACTGAGGCAGGAGGATCACAAGAACCCATGGGTCTGAGATCAACCCGAGAGAGACAGTACTCAAAAACAGAAACAAAAAAAAAGAAGAGAAAAGAAAAGAAAAGAAGAAAATGTATGTATCTACAGAGAGAAGCAGAAAGGTCTGGAAGCTGTCTACTGTGCTTTACAGGGTCATCACATGCAGGAGAGAGCTTGCGCTTTCTAGGAGGTTTTGTTATGACGGCGGGCGTTTTTACATTTGGCATTATCATCACAGGCATTGGGATGATAAAAGATATGTAAAATAATTCACCGTCAACTGACTGACATGGCTGGAAGATGACCCTGATGTATTGTGCTGTGAGAGACACAGATTACACAACAGCACAAACAGCACCATCGTATTCCTGCAGAGCGCCAAGCATGCGGGAACTGACTGAAGGAGCTGTCCCACACAGCAGACCTGAGGGCTGCCAGCCACCCCCATCTGGCTGAGGGGGTGGCAGCCCTCAGGTCTGCTGTGTGCCACCTCCATTGGATGTTGGCAAGTCTTCTTGGTGAACATATCTGGGCTGTGATTAAGAACATTATATTATTTCAAAGACCTGAGATGATCAGATGAGTGGAAAAAATGGATGCTTAATGTAGATTTTTGTCAACTCTATTCAGGATAACCCATGGATCAGGTATTTGGATTTTAAAAGAAATAGATTACAGCCCTTTGTTCCCAATGCTGATAAATTCTAGCTCAGAGTCCAGGTCAGTCCTGCTAGGCACTTCATCACCAAGGCAACAGCCAGATCCACGAGGGCCAGAATTTCAAGGGGCTCCTGGGTCCCCAGTTCCAGTTCTGCATCTCACCAGCTGGGTGGCCTTGGGTGGGGCTCCCAACATTAGGAGCCCCAGCTTCTTTCTCTTTAAAGTGGAGAGGGTAGAAAATCTGGCTCACTTTGTTAGTCATTTTATTGATTAGTTGTTCGACTTCTTGTTTATTTATATTTTCATTTTATTTATTATTATTAGTGTGTGCACAGGATGGAGAAAGACAGAGAGAAAGAGTCACAGTGGGCACATGTGTGCCACAGCATGCATGTAGGATCAGAGGGCAACTCTAGGTTCTCTCCTTGCACTGTGGATTCCAGGACTGAACTCAGTTCCTGATGCTTACACAGCAGCAGACATTTTTACCCTGGAGCCACTGGCCCTGTTTTCTGTTTCTTGAGTTCTTTATAAGTTCTAGATATTAAACTGCTGTCAGACATAGAACCTGTAACGACTCCCTTCCATCCTTCAGGCTGTCTCTTCACAGACTCACTGCTTCCTTTGTGGTATGGAAGCTTCAATTTCATGAGGTCTCATTCATCAATCATCTCCTGAGGAAAGATTTTAAATAGATAAAGTCATACATACATGTATGACAGGGGAGGAAAAGTAAAGAGATGGGGAGATGGCTCAACAAGTAAGAAATTGTGCAGGCAGGATGTGGTGGCACATGCCTTTAATCCCAGCACTCAGGAGGCAGAGGCAGGAGGATTTCTGAGTTTGAGGCCAGCCCGGTCCACAAAGCGAGTTCCAGGACAGCCAGGGCTATATAGAGAAACCCTGTCTTGAAAAAAAAAAAAAAAGAAAGAAAGAAAGAAAAAAGAAAAAAGAAAAAGAAATTTTGCTATATACGCATGAGGACCTGAGTTCAAATCCCCAGAGCTCACATAACGTGCCAGGCCTGGAAGGTTCTGTGTACTTGTGACCCATTGCCATGGGGAGTGGGGGGCAGAGAGACTGCGCTCAAGGCTCAGTGAGGGGCCTTCCTCTTAAGGAAATAATGTGGAGAGTGAAGGCACATACCTTCTCGGGCCTTCATGCACCCTTTACACAGATACCTTCCACGCAAAGAGAGCATAGGGCTGGGAAGATAACTCAACTGGTAAAGTACTTGATTGCAAGCACAGGTCCTGAGTTTGATAAACAGAGCCCTGTTTAAGAAGAAAAGCAAGATGTGGTGGCACAGACATTTTTTTGTTTTGTTTTTTGAGACAGGGTTTCTCTGTGTAGCCCTGGCTGTCCTGGAATTCATTTTGTAGACCAGACTGGCCTTGAATTCACAAAGATCCACTTGCCTCTGCCTCCCAAGTGCTGAGATTAAAGGTGTGTGCCACCACTTCATGGCTCAGAGTTTTAATCCCAGCACGAAGAAGGTAGAGATGGTCTCCTGCCCTGGACTCAAAATAACATGATGGATGGCAACTGAGGAAATACCACCTTCTTTCTGGTACACACACACACACACACACACACACACAAACACAAGGACATATACTCATACATGTATGAACATACACACCTGTACATATACACATGCACACACACATGCACACATATATGAACACATATGTGCATGCATATATATATACATACATACATATACATGCACACAATACACATATACACACATACATATATACATGCACACATACATATGTGCACATACATGTACATACCCACATACATACACATGCACACAAATTAACATATATACACATGCACATATATGCACATACACATATATGAACATATATACACGTGTACATACATGCACATACACATGTGTTCACATATACATACACACATGCACACACAATACACATATACACATACATACACATGTACACACACATGCACATACAAACATAAACACACACACATGCACATAGTCACATGTGCACACACATTCACAAGTAAAGTTGTCTGGTGGAAAATAGGGAACAGAGGGGAGGGGCAAGAAAAGATACAGCGACCATGGAGAGAGGTGTGTTTAATATATCAATTATTTTGTATTAAAACATTAAAAGTATATTCATTAAAAATAGAAGAAAAAAAACACGGCTCACAAGATGGCAAGAAGTTGAGGAATCAAGAGTGGAAGGAAGTGGGGCCTGAAATAGGAGTGGAGCAGGTGGCTCCAGGTCCCTGGCATGTGCTCAGTACTGCCTGGCTGGCATGGCTCTTCGTGTGCTTGCACTGGCATTCCTAGGACTTGACTGAGACTCCATGCCCAGTGAAGAGCTGCCTCCCTGGGGTGCACTGGGTCTTCTGGAAAGGACAGAAAGGACTGGGGATGAAGTCCAATAGCACCGCTGACCCACAGTGGAAGCTAGAGATGATTCCAAGGCTAGCCCAGAGGCCATCTTGGGTATGTCTGGGCTGGGTCTTGTGTGCAAGCAGCTCTCATTAGAGGTACCTGTGACTGAACAATGACCCCAAGCTCTGGTTTCCTGGAGCAGGAAACTTCTCTCTCACCTTCCAGGGCTCTACTGTGGACTGACCCAGGGCTAATTTGCTGAGTGGCACACAAGCCCCAGATTCATTGTGTTCCTGGCCTGGTTCCTTGTTGTTTGCCTCAGTATTTTCCAGGAAATTGTTCATTAAGGCTAAAAGCACCTGCTTACTGTAAGAGACCATCATACAAAGCCCCTGTCACAGGCACCCAGGAAGAGCATTAATTAATGAAGGGAAGGCAACTAAATGTGTTATAAATTAAAGGTCTGAAAAGAAATATCTGGTGTTTAGCGGGTTATGAGAAAAGGCTGAAACGAAATGTCATATCTTCAGACCACGGTGGGGTGAAAGAAAGAAAGAAAGAAAGGAAGGAAGGAAGGAAGGAAGGAAGAAAGAAACAAGAGGAAAGAAATTACAGAGGGTGGCAGAGGTAACGATCTATTTCTGGAGCGACTGAAGCCTGGGCTTCCATTAAGAGAATTATAAATCAATTGTGTTTTGTCTAGGGGCATATACGTGTGGTGTGTGCGAAATTAAAAAGCCTAACGCATCAGGTAGTTCCTGCCGAGGGGCCACGGAATGATGCTAATGGAGGCGTTTAAACCCGCCAAAAGATAGGACAGGCTGTGAGGAGGAGGTCAGGAGAGCTGAGTTCCTGGGTCAGGCTAAGCAGCACTAAGGTCACCCCGAGCACCAGGATGGAGAGGAAAATGCAGCCCCGCCTCAGTTACTGGAACCTTCCACTAACTGGAAGGTGGTCATGTCCACAGGCCCATCAGGCAATGCCTCCACCCCACAGCCATCCAGAACTGCTCTTCTCTCTGGAAAGAAGCATCCAGGGGCTGGGGTATAGCTGGTTGGTAGAGTGGGTAAGCCTGGGTTTGAGCCCCCCAGTACCATATAAAGCAGGTGCTCTGATGCATGCCTGGTAAGTAGAAGATCAGAGGTTCAAGGCCCTCTTTGGCTGCAGAGAGAAGTGGAGCCTGCCTGGACTAGAGACTGTCCCAAAGGGAGAGGTTGGGGAGGGAAGGGAAGAGAGCACTTTCCAGAGGGCGCCACCCACCCACTTCCTCCGCTCATGGCCACTCAAAGGTCTTTGTGAAGAATGACCCTGAAATCATACAAACTGTTCGAAATCCAGACGGATTTTACCTGTGTGGGTAAGAAGGGGTTACACTCCAAAGACTTTCGGTAGCTGGTACTAGGACCACAGAAATCGACTTAACTCTGTGAAAGAGTCAAAGATTCATGCCATTCTCAAAGCTAATGCGGGGACAGCTCCCTCCCTGCCCAACACCAGCTTTCTACTCCTTCCCCAGTTATTGCTGGCCTGGCCTCAAAATGCTGAGTCACCAGCAGCAGGTAGAAAAAGCAGGAGCTCTTGCCAAGACTAACTCTGCTTCCCCAATGGTCTAATTCCCAGGTATGCCCACGAATTTCTAAATCTGCCACAATGCATGTGGGGACTCAATGGGGTGGGAAGGATGGGAGGCGGGCCAGAGATTGCTAAACCCTCACAGGATCGTACACAGGTCCCTTCAGCTGTGCCAAGATGGAGACAGAAAAAAAAAAAAAAAAAACAAACCAAAGACAAAAACAAAAACAAAAAAACAAACACCAAGGGCAGCGTCTGGGTTGGGAGCAGGCAGGTGGAAACCCTGTTGGCGGGAGTTAGGTTTGGGTAGCCAGTTAGAAAGCTGGGTTTGGAAGTCAAAATTCAAGTAGATACTGGGTACTCTGAGACTTTGAGCTCTGTGAATAGCCCTTGTTGGATCCAACCTGGCTGTCCATGGAGCCAGAGAACATTCCATCTATACCCCAATCACTGTGTATCTACCAAACACCACTGCTAAGGAATGGATGTCTCCTGAGAGCCTGCGGCAGACCAGGGCTAGCATATGGCCTCAACTCAGTCTTCCCTTTAACTCTGGGAACGGTGTTCTAATCTCCACTTGCAGGTGATGAAATGGAGGCTTCTGAGTAGACGTGGGTGAGTCACCTTGTTGAGTTAGGAGCTCAGGGTTTCCATCCTGCTTGCCGGTCACTCTGCTCCCAGACAGGTCTCCATCTTTGGCTTGGTTGGGTTTTGAGACATTCCCACGAAGCCTAAGCTGATGTCAGAGTTATTGTGTAGCCAGCAATGACCTCGAGCTTCCCATCCTCCTGCCTTAACAGCATATTCGCCACCCATGTTCTGGGACCACAGGTAGGCACCTGCACTCCTGGTTTATGTGATGCTGCGAATTGAACCCTGGGCTTCATGTATGCTCAAGTCAACTTTGGTCTCCATATTTTGGACTCAGGGGCTTGTTCACGTGGATGTGAGAGAAAAAGGTGAGGTGTGGGGAGAGAGGAGAGGGATGGGGTCATCTCTGTGGATTCAACCCTCCTCCATACCTATAAGATATGAACTAAAAAGGGTAGATATTCTATGACTGTGAGAAAAATCCCAGTTCAGAGCTCAGAAGATAGGTTTGGGTCAGCCACATGGTCCCTTTGGTGCTTCACTGTTCCATTAGCCAAGAGGAAACCTGTCAGCCAGGCTCCCATCTGAAGCATAGTAGCTACAGCTGGCTACTAGCTGCTTTCTCATGGCAATTTTTGGCTACAGTAGACACCTTAGGGTGCAAGGGTTAGATCCACACTGAACATGGCTGAGATTTCAAAGCCCCTTTGGCTCTGATTTTTAAAGCAGGGAGGCTGTGAGGGTGGAGGAGCCAGGCAAGTGACCCTCAGCATACAGCCTCAATAGATAAGGATACTCAACACCCTGGCAGCATGGCTCAATCCAGTGTCCTGTGTGAATCTTCCCTGTGTCATTCCTGGCCTAAAGGCTTTCAGTGACAGCACAGCCCTACATCAGTGGTGCTCTGTGGAACTGTGGAGGGAAACACAGGGTAGCCATAAGGCAAGCTTCCAAGGAAGGTGAGCTAGTACCTGACTCCCACCCTAGGGCTGGCAGTAAAGAAGCCAGTTATTAGCTAGAGATCTTACCGGGAAAGGTGATTGGAGAGTTCAGTATTGAGGCCCATGGTCCTTGCCTTCTTCCCTGCTGTCAGAGGGTGTGAGGTTTATTGTAAAAAAGGACCAGTTCCCACCTCAAAGGAAAAGCATGCATTTCTGCCTCAGGAATAAGTAGGATCCCACCGATTTCTGGACCCTAGCCCTTCCTAATGTTATCGTGTGTGTGTGTGTGTGTGTGTGTGTGTGTGTGTGTGTGTACATGTGTCTGTGCATGTGTGCTATGGTCAAAGCTGACAGTCAACCTTAGATGTTATCCTTCAGAAGTGATCTGTCTTGTTTTTGAGGCAGGGTCTCTCACTGAGACCTGGACCTAACAGTTCAGCTATCCTGGCTGGCCAGTGAACCCCAGGGGGGGTTCCCTGTCTTCATCTCCCTAGCACTAGGAACACAAGCACATACCAGCACATTTTACCATAAGTCCTGGGAATTGAACTCAGGTCCGCATGCTTGCTTAGTGCTTGCACTTTACCAATCTGAACCATCTCCTTAGCCCCCTTCTTCACTTTCAGCTCTTCTAAATGGGGCCCCCAAGATGCTGGGGTGTGGAATGCCGCAGGCTTCTTCCCATGGCTCTCCAGAAACATCTCGCTCAGATGTGGCTGTAGTGACATCTCTACATCAGAAAGGACGTATCTAGACAGCACAGGCTCCTAGCAGCCTCCGGATCATTCCACAAAGTGGAGATGAGGATAAAATCACCCCAGGGGAAGGCAGAGGAGACATTTATTTCAAGCCAATTTCACCCACTGTGGAGCAATCGCTAAGGCCAAATGGTAGAGTTGTGTGCTTATGTGTTGTGGCGTGTCAATGCGAGAAGAGGAGTGAGCGTGTGTGACTGCCAGCCTGGTGCAGCTGCCGGGGGGAGGAACTGTGTGGGGACAGAATCTGCTGACAAGGTTGTTCCATGGCCTCTAAGGAGGACCAGAGCCGAGCACCCAGCCAAGGATCAGAAGAATCAGGACAGAAGCAGAGCAGCCAGAATCCAATCTCCCCCTCCAAGTCCAGTCAGCTGTGTGAGTAACTGCACCTCTCTGGGCTGCTTCTTAAACAGCAGAAGGTATAATCCCTTCACAAGTGCCTGGTCAATCCAAAAGGACACATAGGCTTAAAGGCCTGCATAGACGATTTCCACCAGCCACAGGGCCACTGGAAAACTTCTAATGCACCTCTGGGCCTCAGTTTCCCCCATTTATAAAAGGAAATTGTGGGCTGGTGAGATGGTTCAGCAGGTAAAAGTGCTTGCCCCCAAGCCCCAGGACTCACATCGTCAAAGAGGAGAACCCTCTCCTACAAGTTGACTTCTGTATGGTACACATCTGGTCGCATAATCCCTCCCCCCAAAAATAAACGTCTTAAAATGTTTTTAAAGAAGTTGTCTGATGGTCCTTCCAGTGAAGGTCCTTATAACTCTCCAAAATTCTTGGTGCATGGCAGAAGTGGGAGCAGACAGGAGGGAAGAGGGTCGGTCCATCCATTGACCTGACACTGTACCTGCTATCTCGCCCCATCTGATTACCAAGCCAGTGCTGGTCCCTGGTGTTTGCATAGGAGAAGTGAAGCTGAGAAAAAAGAGGCCAACCAGAGATCAAACCATTGATAACGGATGGAGCTGATCTTGAACCCGGATCTCCAGGTCCCCCAGTCCAGTTCTGGACCTCCTTCATCATGCAACTGGGAAATGGAAGGGGGCTCTCAAGCAGTCTCTCCTTGGGTGGTGTGAGGCCAGGACAGCCTGAGGACTCTGAATGATGAGGTCCTCAGGGGCACACTAGAGTCTGCCACCAGAACCTACCCACCCATCCCAGCCCACTCACAGGCCTTGCTTCAGGGGGGCCTTCCTTTAAGGGCAGAGAGAAGGGCTGCCCAGTGGTTGCCAAGCTCTGCCTCCATCTCCCTCCCACCCCCACATCTCTCCTGCAGGAATTTCCTCTCCTCCTCTAGGTGAGCAACTCCTGAAACAGAGCCCCATGCCTCAAGTAAGCTTCAAGCTCCTAGACACAAACTTTGTATTCCCAGAGCTGGGCCGGCACTGCAGATCCCATTCTGCCCTGCCAGGCCAGTCTAGCCAACCCTCAAACATCCTTTTCCAGCCCTCTGTCTGCAACCTATCTCTGTCTTCCTCTACAGATGACCACAACCTCATCCATAGCTCCTTGACTACAGAAGAACCTGCATGTGACAGGCAAGAACCCTGAGGCAGACTCACAAGGTAAGAAGTTTCAGGGACAGAGGTGATTAGTGGTCCCTTCGGTCTTTCTTTCGGTATCTTGTTTGGCCGCAGGAAGCTCTGCAAGCAAAAGTTGGGGGGGGGGGCTCTTCTATAGGCTCTCTATGGAGGTACAGAGATGCTTCTATACAGGATGGAGTACCTGCTCACCCCCAGCATATGTACAGGACTTTCCCTGGCCACACTTCAGAGTCATCTGAAGACAGAGGCCTACCTTAAGCTATTAGCACTAGCAACCTTAGTCCAGATCAACAAGAACTACGTATCTATGAACAGCACAGCATGTAGCTATGGGTAACTTATAAAGGTCCACAAGTTAAGGAGCAGCAAGGACTGAGAGCCACCTACCAGGCTCACTGAGGAGAGCCATCAACAGGGTGACCTAGCCCCTTCTCTGTCCTTCTCTCTTCTTACCCCCAAGCACAGGTACTTATGGGCTCTCCCTGCCTGCCAACTCTTTGTTCCTCCTTTGAAGTCACGGGCTCTTTTGCCCTGGTGGCATGACAGGCAGTGTCAGAGACGAGTCCACCAAGCTGTCTGTGAGGTCGCTGTTTTCTTAGAAGCCAGTCAGTGCCAAGTGAGAAAGAGGCAGGGACAGTCCAGCCTGGATCTCCCAAAATGTTAACTAGTCACTTGGCCTGTTGCTGTGGCACAATTCCTGATCAAAGACTTCAAAGTAGATGCTTTGTGTGACTCTCACACAAAGTCACAGCCCGTCTCGGTGGAGAAGGCATGGCAGGTGTAAGGATGGAGGTTAGGTAGCTGATCACACTGCTTCTACTGTCAGGAAGCAGAGAGAGAGGAGGGCTGTGCTCAATTTGTGCTCGCCTCTGTATTCAGTCTTGGACCCCAGCCCAGGGAAGGGGTCTTTCCTGCTTTGTTCAACTTTTCTAGAAACACCCTCATAGACATACAAAGCTGTGCTTCGGGGTGATTCCAGATCCAATTGAGTGGACAATGAAGATGAACCATTCTCTTAAGACACCTCTACAGCTGGGCAGTGGTAGCACATGCCTTTAATCCCAGCACTCGGGAGGTAGAGGCAGGTAGATTTCTGAGTTTGAGGCCAGCCTGGTCTACAGAGTGAGTTCTAGGACAGCCAAGGCTACACAGAGAAACCCTGTCTTGAAAAAAAAAAAAAAAAAACAAGAACAACAAAAACAAACACTTCTAAACAAAAGCAGACTCGGGGACCAGAGGATCCCTATATACCTTGGGCTAGGACAAGTGCCCCAATAGGGTACCA
This sequence comes from Mus pahari, assembly GCF_900095145.1. Taxonomy (NCBI): domain Eukaryota; kingdom Metazoa; phylum Chordata; class Mammalia; order Rodentia; family Muridae; genus Mus; species Mus pahari. The sequence goes on along the minus strand of NC_034599.1, from coordinate 59,390,661 downwards.
ATATCATCTAATCTTCAACTGTAGACACCACAAGGTAAACCCTCACCAGCAACCACAGCAGGTGCCCTGCTACCCACAGCAGGTGCCCCGCTACCCATGGGTCTTTCAACCCCTCCATAAGGGCAACCTTCCCATTCTTCCTTCCACCCACCTGTCTACTCAACTCTTACTACGGAGCCTCTGCGGCACGACAGACACTAGGGGCCCTGACACGCACAGGACAGACGCCATCCCTCCCACCGAGATGACCAGTAGCTTTGTCAAGCCCTACTACAAAAACACTGGCTATCCTGTCCTGAGTAGTAGCTAAGGCAGACTCCAAACTCTGTGGCCCTGAGTCCTAAGAGGCCATTGCTGTGTATTCTACTGCTCCACATAGAAAGGGATGCGGACAGGAGCGTGACTCCTGCAGAGTCAGGCCAGAAGGCCCACAGGGGGCCTTCCTTCTGGCTCCTCCGTCTAACCAATCTTCAGAGCACTACAGTGAAATTCGACTTAATAAGCACTCATTAGAATATGCTAACGAGGAGGAAGCAGCTCTCACAAGCCCTGAAATACCAAAGGGAAAGGAGGGAGGAAAAATTCAATATTGAGTTTCATCTCATTTCAAAGCCACTTTCAAAGTGGCCGTAAATCCTACCCTGGACTTGATATAACAAGGTGCTGCCCGCAGCTCGGATGTCAGAGATTAGCAGCTGTCACGGGCCATGGTCAGAGCCCCTTTGCATGGAGAGTCCAAGGGTATGCAAACTTGCCTTGTCCATACCCCTTGACTACCTGGGGGACCAGGGCTGGGCTTGTTGACAACAATGAGCTTCAGAACACATCTGATTCCTCTAGGTGTGAATGCAGTTTGGGGACAAGTCCCCCAGTGTGACCCAGCCCCCTGGTGTGTCTATGTGTGAAACAGAAAGGACACAAGTGTCTCCCTGAGGGCCAGGAGGAGCCATGTGGCTCCTGGTCTGAAGGGAGAACCAGCTCATCAGATAGTCAAGTGAGCTAGGCTCATCTAAGCTAGAGCATCGGGGCTGGGCACAGATGCCTAGGCTAGACCATTGGGGCTGGGCACAGATACCTGGGCTAGACCATTGGGGCTGGGCACAGATACCTAGGACTCTGCCCCCTCACTGGCAGATAGAGATGGCAGTGTGGTCCCTATGAACGACACAATGACACATTAATAATTCACCAAATGTCACTGTTGTCACTTCCTGAGTACGCAGCAGCAGTTAGTGTCTATGCTGCCTTCTCTCCGGCTTCTTCACACCCTCATCTCAGGCACCAACAAGAGCCCCAGGCTGTTGTCTCAAATTCTTCCTAGTTTTCAACTTTCTGGGCAATTTCAGGGAGATGAGGTAACTTCTCTAATTCCTTTTTTTTTTTTTTTTTTTTTTTTTTATTTTCTTCATTAGCCTAGGCTGGCCTCCAGCTTATTATATAGCTGATGATGACTCTGGACTTCTGAGTCTCTCGCCTCAACCTCTTGCATGCTGGGATTACCAGTGTGTGTGTTATCACGTCTGGTTTTACGCAGTGCCGAAGAGCGAACCCAAGGCCTTACGTGTACCCAGGTAAATGCTCTACCAACTGAGCAGCATCCCCAGCTGGAACCTCTGGCTCATAACTGCATTCCACAAAGGGAAGTTGGTCAGTCCCTCAGATCTACCTCCAGGGTGCTTGTAAAGATCAAAAAGGTAATGCAAGTAAAAGTGCTTTGAAAGAGACAGGAAATGGTATGTTGTGGAATTTCATTCCACTGCAGCGGAAGGCTGTTCTAGAAGGCTCAACTTGTGTCTATCCTCCCCAGACCACAAGGAATAGCCTCAATTCTTCAGGAGTCTACAGTTGCTCCAGATGGCAGTCTGCAAACATCAGCCTCTCAAGGCTGATGATGTCTAACTTGAATCCTTCCTGCTGTCTTCTTGCTTTGTCCCTCAGAGATAAGCCAGAGGTCACCATGCAGACAGAGACAGTTTTTCATTTCCAGGAAGAGCAGAGCTGATATTTGGACCTACTGTGCATGACTTCTCTAACTCTGCCATGAGCATCTTGCTGCTGGAGCTAATCACTGAAAGAAATCCACTTCCTCGTGTCCCCATGTTGTCGCGTGTCAGACTGTTCCAAGTCTCTGAGTATTGTCTCTCCGTCTCTATATTTATCGATCTGCAGATACAGCAGTCTGTGGCTGGCCCTGGTCCAGGGTGTACACTCAGTGGCTGGTAGGCAGGTGGAGTGGAGCAAGTGGGTTTCTCAGCCCTTGGCAGAGGGTATAAGGGCCTGGAGGTGGGCCTCAGCCCCATGCTCTTTACAAGAGGGAACCTACTCATTGGTACATCTCATCCCTCACTGCCTTCCATAGAGGCTGAGTACCTATCTGTCTCTTCCACCCTGACTGATTGTCCCTCTCCAGCCAGCATCCTCTACAGCTAATATTCCTGTCAACTTGGCAGGGTCTAGGATGGCCTGGGACACACCTCTGGGTGTGTCTATGAGAGAGCTTCTAGACTGGTTTAATTGAGCTGGAAGATCCAACCTGAATGTGGGCAGCACCACTCTGTGAGCCGAGGTCTTGGACAGAATGAAAACAAGAAGGCAACTGAGCACCGGCATCCATCTCCCTCTGCTTCCTGACTCCAGATGCAACGTGACCAGCTGTCTCAAGTTCCCGCTACCACGTCTTCCCCACCGTGATGGATGGTATCCTTCAGATGGTGAACCAAAATAAACCCTTCTTTCCTTAAATTGCTTCTTGTCAGGTGTTTTGGTCAAAATAATGAGAAAAGTAACTAACATGGTAGCCCAGCCAGGGTCCCTCCCAGGTTCCTCCCCCACCGCCCAGCCATTTTCTCTAGCAGACGCAGGACCAGGCATTGGGTACATAACAGAGTAAGCCAGACTCCAATGGAGGAGAGGATGGTGTTGCCAGGAAACCACATCAGAGAGAAGACCTGGGTTCCAAGGTCATTGCCAAGGCAGCCAGAAAGAGATTGTAACCATGGTAAGGGGTGTGGCCGTGGTGAAGGAGGCAGAAGTATCACCAGGCAGGAAGACAGGTGTGCTCTGACAGAGCATGGGGACCTTGAGGTAAGCAGCTGCCCCGAGAGAGGAGGGGGGTGGGTTGTTTGTGTTTGTTTTAGTTTTTAATGATGGATACTCACGGACTATTTGGTGAATTGAAGCTATTCTGGAAGGCCACTGCATTTGCTCTGTACATGTGAAGACTGTCTTCCTGTCTTAACTGCTGAACAGTACTGTGTACCAGCTATTTACATAGCCTAGGACCATGCTAGGTGTTATAGGTAACCTAAAGGTGATGTGTGGTTTATAGGACAGCTGGATACCATGGTGCCTGCCTGTAATCCCATCACTCAGGCAGCTGAGGACACCTGCTATCAGTTGAAGAATGGCCATGTATATTAAAGAGAAAGATTATGTCTCAAAAAGTAAAGGGAGGAATGGAGGGGGAAGAGAGGGGGAAAGGGAGGCAAGAAAGGAAAAGAGGGAGAAAGAGAAGGGGAGAGTGAGGGGGAGGGAGGAGGAGGGAGGGAGAGGAAGGAAGGAAGGAAGGAAGGAAGGAAGGAAGGAAGGAAGGAAGGAAGGAAGGAAGGACCAGCAGATATATAGATGAATGCTATCTACAATGCCCTGTTATATTGAGGGACTGGAGAACCCACAGATTCCTGTATCTCTGGAAGTAGGAAGACAATCCCCCTCGGATGTTGAGGGATGACAGTAGAGTGTGCCCCCGTTTCTATAGAGGAGACTACTGCCATAGCTGTGGGTGTGTGACTCTCATCTGCCTAGAATGCTCTATATGCTCTCTAAAGGGAAGGGGTGGGCAGCAGTCCCCTTAGTGGGCAGAGTGGGAAGGAGAGGAAGGTACGGAGCAAGCCAAGGGAAAATATATCTTGAAAACAAAGTAGGATACGCTGTCTGCATGTGAAAACCATCACTTGGAAATATTGGAGTTTGGGTTCATCTGTCCACCTTCTGGGGAGTGTTCCCAGGTTTTTTGGCCAAGGCCACAGAACATCAAAAGAAATCAGGTCACAGGGAAGTAAGCAGTCTCCTATCTCCAATCACACCAGCTGACCCCACCCACATCTACCCCAGAGGTGGCACAGCACCTGGGCCTGCCGTGCCTCCCATCACCACACCCCCTCCCTCCCCCTGGGCAGTCTCCACGTGGATCACACATCCCAGCTATCCATGGGGTGGGACTGAGGATAATGGAGAGCAGGCAGATCTGATGTCAGATCTAGACTGTCACTCCCTGCCAGAGTCTTAAGCCACCACAGAGGGAACAAAGGCTGCCGAAGGCAGGCAGGCGCCATCTTTCCAGCCCCTCTACTCCCCTACAACACTCAAAGAACTTCTGATTCTTGGACATGCTCTGCCATCAAGGAGAGGAAGGATTATGGTCATGTCACCTCAGGTGACAGCTGGACTCGGTGTCCAGCACTGTAAGGAGATGCCACCAAGACAACCATACAGAAGGAGGAGGGCAGATGCCTCAGCAGCATGGAGTCTGTAACCCCCTGGGGCAGGCACTGCTCAGCAGGGCACCTCTGTTCAATGGCATTATGAACTCTCCAGAGATGTCCCAAAGCCAGTCAGGAAGCCTCCCATGCGGTTGGGGAGATGACTCACTAAATACAGCATGTGGACTTGAGTTCAAATCTCAGCACATAGCAGTGGATGAGCCTGTAACCACAGTGCTACGGGAAGCAGAAGAGGAAGGGGCTCACTGGCAGCTAGCCTAGCTCCATATTCCAAGAGACTGCTTCAAGGCCAAGAGTGACAGAACAAGATGCCTGATGCCCTCACATATCTACACATACTCACACCCATGCAGCACACGCACACACACACACACACACACACACACACACAACTTTAAAGAAAGACCCTTGCCGGGTGTAGTGGCGCACACCTTTAATCCCAGCACTCAGGAGGCAGAGGCAGGCAGATTTCTGAGTTTGAGGCCAACCTGGTCTACAAAATGAGTTCCAGGACAGCCAGGGCTATACACAGGGAAACCCTGTTTCGAAAACCCAAAAAAAAAAAAAAAAAAAAAAAAAAAAAAAAACACCCTCCCCAACACCACACATCCTAACACTGTACAACATAAATGAGCTCCGTTTCTGATTGGGCCTTGCCAGGTGCCCTTGACAGTCATGTCTCTCTAACTTCATTATCTCTGTCTGTAAAGAGGATATGCAGACAACAGCTGCTTCAAAGAACCGTCACAAAGGCAGAATAAGTCGACACACACAATGAGCCAAATGGGAAGAGTCATCTAACCGCCACCGCAGTAGGTGTCTATGGATCTCCAGACACAGCCCGACTTTCCACTCCTTCACGCACAACTACCAACCGCCTGCCCTAGCCAGCCAGACCTTGTCCTGCCCTCTCCCTATGGGCATTGCTCACTGGGGTCCAGATGAAACTTACAAAGTGGGAAGTCGTCAAACAATTACAAGGATTAATTGAAAGATGCAACAATGAGGGCAGGGGCCAACCCACTAGAACCAGAGCCCATTAAAAAGCAAGTGGAGGTTTGTACTGATGCCACCAACAAAAATCATCCTACTTAGCAGTTAGAGGAAGGTCATCCGGGACACCTGCTGTCCCCACCTCACCCCCAGGAGCTTCATCATCCCCCACAGAACTGCTGGGAAACTACTCAATCTTGGGCATGCAAAGCCCCCCCCCCCACGCTTCCTGGAGGCAGTGCCTGCTGGGGCCCCTACGAAGCTAATTAGCCACACTGACTAATTACAAGGCCCCTTTATACTGCTCCTTGACTCAGGGCAGAGCTGTGGGGAGCCTGGGTCTGAGAAAGGAGCCCCTTTTCTTTCATGTAGCTCTGGGGAAACCAAGCTCTTCTGATGCCCTGGCAAGCTGCAGTCCCACCAGCCCCTGAGCTGGGGCCCAGGCCCCCCGGGGGAGGCCAGCAGTTCAAAGCCAGCCTGGCAGGCATGGTGGGCCCACTTGGGATGAGGAATAATTAGGGCATTGCAGACCATCAAAATCAATAACATAATTAACAAATATTGTGCCATTCCTCAGAATCTTGCTAGGAATTACAGTGTCTTTGATCATACAATGTTCTCTGACTGTTAATGACATGTAATGTTAATTACCAGGGAAATGGAATGACTCCAAATCAAGACTTCCTTGGAGGATAATTAATATTTTTTGAGGAGCTGGGAGCTTGTGAGGGGGTCCCTCCAATCATGCTGACATTAACTTCAAGAAACCCAGCCTTGATCCTCTCTTACAGGTAAGCTGTAAATTCTTTGCACTGGTTTCTGTGGCCCCCACACTCTGCAGTACTCAGAGCTCTCTGGGTGAGTGGATGGGCCCATGGAAAGGAGGAGGTAAGCCCATCCTGGCTTCCCCAGCACCATGAAGGGAAAGCACATGGGCCACACAGCCTCCTCATCCAGCCATCATGCCGGACGCCCCACGGTCCCACATAGAGAGGCCCCTTCTCAAGTGAAGTGTGAGTGAGTGTGTGGAGTTTTAGAATCAGGAGACAAGGCTCAGCTTTGGTTGTTTGCCTGTGCGCTCCCTGGGCTCTGTGTGGCTTCTCCCCAGGGCCTCAGTCACTTCACCTGGCAGGTTGCAGACAGGGTCACTGTAGGCTCGTGCATGGTTCACAGAGGTGCACCCTAAATGCCAGCTCTCCCCAGCCTAGCACTGGCTGGCTCTGGTTCTATCCAGGCCTGGATGCCATTAGCAAGATCTCGGGAGAGAGGCTCACAGCTTTGTGAAGAGCCACCCAGGATGCTAGACTGCCCGGCAGCCCTTTTACACCATTTCCCAATAGCCTGTAACGCCAGAGATGGCAAGGAGTGAGCCAGGCAGCCGGTAGCCACCAGTGGGCGTGACCTCAGCAGTTAACACCTGAACCATGCCATGCTCCTCTCTGTGTCCACCTCACTGAAGTCCCCCTCTCCTGGGATCATAGCAAACAAGACCTGTCCCCAAGAGGCACTGGCTTCCAGAATTTATCAGGAAAGAGGCTTCTTTGGGGAGGAAAGGGAAGGAAAAATCCACATGCTTCAAAGCTCTTACCAGCATCTGTCAACATCTTCATTGTAAATAACCTGGGATTTACCAGCAGCTCCAACGTCACGCTGCCTCCGACTTAACTGTCATCAAGATGTGGTTATTAGTTTTTATTTACTGGGATCGTGTTTATTTTCCTGGAATGAGACGCGAAGCACTAGAGGAACATTCTCCACAGAGCGGCGCCTCCAAAATGAGTGTTGGAGACTTGCCAGAGAAACGCTTGCCACCTGGGGTGAGAGACTTTAACAACTGGGGTGAAGAGACAGGGAGGGAACAGACCAGTTGCCCTCCTGTTGGGCTCTGAAGTCACCTCCAGGTTAATGCTTTCTCTGTTGCCTTAGGGGGCACTGCCCAAGATGGATTGGGGTCCCACAGAGTCAGTGCAATTCCAACTATCATGGAAGGATTCCACTAGTTTAACAGCCATCACACACACACACACACACACACACACACACACACACTCACTCCCACATGAGTCTTCATGCCAGCCTCCCCAGCTACTCCAGCACTCCGGTGGGAACTCCCTGCCAAGGTCTTTCCCCAGGGAGCCATTGAGCATCGAGAGCCAACAAGATTCCCTTCAGGGGAAACCCAGGGCCCAGCTCCAATCTCAGAGCCAGGATTGCTGCAAGCCAGGGGTGCTTACCCAGGCGACCTCATCCAACTCTGTAGAAGACATATGACGAACCTGGGACTCACAGGCAGGGTCTTAATGTCACCAGAGCCAGCCCAAGGGTCATGAGAGCCACCATGCTGGGCAGTCATCTGGCGGAGGAAGGCTACCACAAGGGACCTTTTCCCAAATGTAACCCAGGCTGGGCTTCTGTCCCTAAACCAGAGTCAGCAGTCCACTTTCCTCTTCTATCTCTCAATAAACGCCTGAAGGAAAGTCCCGTTAGACACATCCCTCACAGCAAGCTGGGCCCTCTTCCCAGCTCCCCCAGCTGGACTGAGAAATCTTCCCGTTTCTTTCCCTCCTTGCCCATCCCACTTCTCAGCCAACTCTGCCAGCCCTGTGCTGAAAACAGGAACCAGACCTTGGCTCTTTCTGTGCAGTCTCTGCTCTGCTCCCAGCTCTCCCCTGAACATTAACACAGCAAGCTCTCAGGATTCCCTGTTGCCACCCTTATGCCCACATCGTGGTTTACTGTCATAGCTCGGCAGAACATATAACCAAAATCCCAGTCCCAGTTCTGCAAGGCCTGGGAAGCCAGGAGTCCAGGGCTTGTGTCCTGTGACTCTCCTTCCCAGTCCACTGGGGCTCCCTGGTCCCAGTGTTATGACTCCATCTATGCAAATGAAACTAATACTTTGCTTATAGCTTTTCTGGGAAACAAATGAACCTAGAGATGTGTTAGCAGCTCCTGGCTCCGACCACTTGCCACACACACACACACACACACACACACACACACACACACAAAGGGCTGCTGGCACCTGGGTCACATGTAACCACATTCCACAGGCAAACACGGCAGCTTTCGTCCTTCCTCCCAAGGGACATATCCATCCACTTGTCACTCCTCTGACCACAACCCACAGGATGGCATAAGTCCTCTAAAGGGAAGAGGAATTATGCTTGGTTTCAACTGCAAAGCCCCGCTCCCACCAACACAACCCACAGTTCCATCAAAGAGCCTTCAAGACTCCCCCTCCTCCCCATGCACATAGGAAGTCAGCCCAAGACTGGAGAAGGAGGGGAAACACCAGCCTCCCCATCCATCACCTCCAGCAGCCTTCAGCCTAGAACTTTCTGCTACCTTTGTCCCCATCTCCTTCACTGTCGCTAAGAAAAGACATCGTTAGAGGCCCTAATGCAGGACTCCCAACCCTCTGGCACCCGTCCTGCAGATGCCTGACCCGGCAAGATAAATATATTTATCATACACAGCAAAGTGAATAACAAAGAGTTTATAGAGCTTTTCGTGACAACGCTGGCAAGCCAGGGCCAGCAGGTCTAATCAGTTCCCAGCTGAGCCCAGGAAATCTACAGGAACACAGCACTGACCTTTGGGGGCCTGTTTCTAAAGAGAAGATTAAAGTTTTGTCATAAAGTAAGAATTTTTTTTCACTTGGAATGAAAAGGGGTTATGAAGTTGCACATACACACCAACTACGAAGGTGACAATAGGACTGTATTTTCAATTAACAAGCAGATGCACCTGCCCATGCCCTACCCGTAGGGTTTTGTTCTCCAGGTAACTCAGTATTTGCCTTTGCCTTTGCCTGTTGGGATACCAGCTTGCCCAGAATGGCTCACAAATGGGCAGAGAATGCCTGTGGCTGCAGACTCCAAAGATGTCTTTCCATGAAAAGCCCTATGGCATCCTGAGTTGGCACCACCCATAGATAATGCCTCACTTCCTGTGCAGTCAGTAGTCAGGTCAGGAGCTCTGATGGTGGGTGTGGCTCTAGCTCAGTGGGTGGAGTGCTTGCCTCACATGCACAGACCCCTGAGATGGATCCTTAGCATCATATACAAGTGGGTGTGGCAGCACATATCTGTGACTCCAGCATTTGGGAAGTGGGGGAAGGAAGCTGAAGGTCTTCTTTAGCTACAAAGTGGGTTGGAGGCTATCATGGGCTACATAAGACCCTATCTTAAAACAAACAAACAAACAAACAAAGCTCTTTTTAAAAAACAAATGAATTTGGTAGAGAACAAGAGCCAAACACTTAGAACTTCTCCTTTTCTAAATCCCCTTTCCCCATCTAATGGGGATATCTGGACTCAGCCTCAGCAGAGCCTATCCAGGCTGGGAATGGAGCTGGGGTAGCTGGGTTCAACAATACTTGCTTGTGTTGGGCCTCTGATCATCCAAAGCCACATGGGGAGGCGGGCTCATACTCCACCCCACACTATTGATGACAATTCATGGGGATGCAACCCAAGATGACGGGCCATCACAGGACATACTGAGGAGCTAGGCTAGGGGAAACACAGGCTCCTCTACTCTGACCAGGGACCCGGTAGAAAAATATTAACACTCAAGTATTAGCTTTGTCTTTAGGTGCCTGAATCCCCTACTGGGGGCCTGTTTCCATTGTGCCCACAAGTACTCACGTGAACCCACCTCTTCAAATGAGCCAAACACCTAGTTCCCAGGCCCAATAAGCTGAACCATCTCCTAGTCGTCTGTGGGTGCTTCAGCTCCGTGTCTGCAGATGAGCCTGCCTCAAGCTCTCTGAGAAAACTTTCAAGGGCAACTTGAAGTCACCATTGACACCCAACCTTGAACAGGATTCCAATTTAGGCTGAGTCACTCTCTTACATGTTTGGGCAAAGCTAGAGCAATAGTGACAAAATCAGGAGGGGGAAGCGATCTCATTAAAGGTTCCCCAAGCCTCCCCAATGTCTAGATGAGGAAAGTGAGAGACCTAGAAGGCTAGGTTCTCTCAGTCCACAGGCACAGAACTGGGACGGGGAGGCCTAAGGCCCCATGTTCTTCCCACATGACTCCATGTCCAAGTGCACAAAGCTTTCCTATAGCACTTCAGCCCTGGCCACAGTCTCCACAGGAACAAGGAGCAAGGACAGGCCCAGGGCTCTGGATCTAGGATTCTGGACCTCACATACCCTGGGAAGGTGTGAGTCTCAGAGTCCTGTCTTCCACTTGATGGACCACGTCAAAAGCAGTGCAGTGCCTACGGTATCCATCCTGATACACTGTCTTTCTTCTTTCCCTCAGGAGCCCTGGAATCCAGGGAGAAACCAAATCCTCAGAAACAATGGCCCTCGCTGATCTCAAGAGCTAGCTAGACCTGGGCCAGGGCATTAGTCACCCCAAACACTTTGTGCACCTACTGGTTACTGTGCCCATCAGCACCAGTCACTCAGTGATCTGGAGGTTTGTGGGAGGGCATGGAGAAGAGGGGGGCCATAGTGGCTTGCACTGTAGACCCTAAAACTAGATTTGGGTACAACAGAATACTCTGGGATCTTATAGGACATGGGGTGTTAAGGAAGGCACATGGCCAGAAGGAACTACAGGACCTCACTGTGAGGCTGGAGTCTAGAAAGAGAGATTAGAAGAGCAAGTAAAGGCCTGAGAGATGCTGTGTACTGTAAGTCCAGGGCCTGACCTAGGATCTCTGCAGAAGAAGATGCCTGAGACATCACAACTCTTCCAGATGAGGAAACATGGGGCAGTCCAGATACCTCCCATAGGGTCACTACCTCTACACTAGCAGATCTCTTCCTTGATCACACGACAGGAGGAGGCCATTGTACCTCAGGGGAAACACCAGTCCCAAAGGATGAGTTAAGACAGGTGACCTCATCCTCTGTGGGTCATAACTGCTGTAGGGTAGTCATGTTCCTGTCATAGCAGTAAAGGAAGATGTTGACCTGTTGACAAGGAAGGACTTTCTCTCCTAAGTAAGGAGAGCCATTTGAGGAAGGTCTTCCCACCCCAACCTCTTCCTCCCTAGAAAGATGGACAGGATACCCAAGGGTACAGTAGCCATTTTGCAACCATGCAGTAACATCGAATATCCCAGAGCTGGTTGGTGGCTCAGTGTTTGTGTAGCAATAAAAATATGTATAGGGCTGGTGAGATGGCTCAGCGGGTAAGAGCACCCAACTGCTCTTCCAAAGGTCCGGAGTTCAAATCCCAGCAACCACATGGTGGCTCACAACCATCCTTAACAAGATCTGACTCCCTCTTCTGGAGTGTCTGAAGACAGCTACAGTGTACTTACATATAATAAATAAATAAATCTTAAAAAAAATATGTATATATGCAAATAACAACAGAGCCAGCAGAGGAAAAGGCCAGGTCTCCAGGAGTGCTATAGAACCACCTCGCCAGCATCAGGCACTTCATCTCTAGAAAGCTTACTCCAGGAAAAGCAATAACCCTATTCGTTGAAATCAATGGATACTTTTCCTTGGCTTTCAACTAATATCCACATAATGGTCGAGGTATAATTTTAAATAGACTTTATTTAATAAACATTTATGAGGTGTCTGCTAGGCACTAAAGGCACACACATACACATACCTGTACCCTAGAGGCACTTAGAGTCTAATGGCAGCATAAGAGATGGTTAAGAAAATATGGAACTTGCCTAGCTAGGATGCAAGACTGGGCTCCACACTCAGCACAGAGGGCACTGAGCATGTGGTGTAGACATGAAATCCCAGCACTGAAAATGTGGAAACAGGAAAATCGGAAGCTCACGGTCACCCTCCCTACTGAGGAACCAGCCGGCCCCCATCTTAGGCTCAAAAGCTATCTTGTTTACTATAAGACAAACTAGTTTAATTCCTGTCTATGGTGAAGCCTCTATTTCTCAAGGATTGGACTATGCCATATCTGTAAGCTAAACTACAAGTGGTTCTGCTGGTCCCAGGAATGGCCATCATGTCTCTGCTTCAAAAAGTTATTTATAACCACCTTGCAGCCCTACTTTTGTTTTTACAGGTCATATGATCACCTATGAGTACCTTGGGATGCCCGCCTGGCCACCATGTCTTTGTTTCAGGAAGAACTTCTTATGTTCTGTTCTTGTAACCCTGCCTATTTTTCCAGACAAATCCCATTTGGGAAACCCCTGCCCCTTGTCTCCCTCACAGCCAATGCTGACCTCTCAAACCCCATCATACAAGGAGGCAGCCTATGTGCACAAATACAAACAAACAAACAAACAAACAAAAAGCTTTCTTTAGTTAATTTTCCCATGATGATTTGGGCCAGTGGTCTTTCTTCTCCATCTTTGGGATTCGCACTACATAGAGGGTTGGAAGCTAGCCTGGGCTACATGAGCTCCTGTCTTCAAATATAAACGGAGGCTGTGAGAGTCTGAGAGAGGAGGCTGCAGCATGAAGCCTTCAGGGAGCTTTTGTGGGGCTGGGGTGGGGAATCTGAGCAGAGGAGGCAGGTAGAGCTGCAGGAGTTGGCAGAACCATAGCAGGCAAGGGGATGTCTTGTGGCCTAAGATCCTGGCTCATCCTCATGCAAGAGTCTTCCATTTCCTTCTCAAAAGCTCATGGGAAGCCCAGAGAGCAATTCAAAAGGGCCCTTAATATCAGAAAGGAAGACAGGCTAAACTAGAACCTTTGGAGTCCCAAGCAGACTGGAGAAGACAGACCTACACAGAAGCAGCAGGGTACTGGGGCAAGCCACCGGAGGATTCCAGAAGCCAAGTCAAAGGGACATGGGCAAGCTGGAATCCACTCACCTTGGGAAACCGATGGCTCTCTCTAAGAAAATAATGTTAAAGCCTTCATTCCTTTCCCCTCAGTGAGTACCCGAGATGTGTTAGCTATAGCAGCACAGAAGATAGACACACTGCCAGTTGGGCTCTCAGGATTCCCAGGGGCTTGCAGCAGGAGCACAGCTCTAACCTAACAACGCTAACCTTGATTACAGAAACGCTGGCCATCCTAATAGTGTCTACACTTCTGTTTTTTTTATTTATGATTTTGGGAGACATCATCTTACTATGTAAGCAAGTCTGGCTTTAAGCTATTGATCCTCTTGTCTCAAGCTCCTGGGTGCTGGATTACATGTCTGTACCACTATGCCTAGCTTTGCGTGTGCGGATGAGTGCTCCCATGCCTGCACGCAGAGTCCAGAAGAGGTAGCCAGGTGTCCTCTGAGCCTCTCTGTTCTCTTGCATGTATTCTCTCATATGACATGGAGCTAGGCAGGAAGGCAACAAGCCTCAAGGGTCTTCCTATTTCTGCCTCTCCTGCAGTTCTGAGGTGGCAGACATACTCCAGGGTTCATGTGGGTGCTAGGAATTTGAACTCAGATCCTAACGGGGTTGAGCAACAAGCTCTCTCATCCACTGAGTTACCCCCTAGGCCTTCCCCTCCTGCCTTTAGAAATTCTAAGATAGGTTGAAGCCCACTTGAATGGACATCCTGATGCACGTATGGCATCTACGATGTGGAGAACTTGACGTTGTGGCAAGTGCTAAATAAAGTAAGAAACAGGCATGGCTGAACCAGGATCAGAGACAGTCACCTCAAGAAGCAATTCCTATCACGCCTCTCTAGGACAGTGAGTTTCCAAAGATGTTTTAGTTGCATGTGTTCATTTGTGTACATATGTATGTGCTCATGTGCATGAAGTCGGAGGACGACCTGCAGGAGCCAGCTCTACCCTTCTATCATGTGGGTACCAGGGATCAAATTTGGGTTGTCAGGCTCGGCAGTGGTGAGTCCCTTGACCCACAGAGCCATCATGCCAGTCCAGGGTTGTTGGTTTTTGTTGTGAGGTTTTGGTGGTGGTGGTTGTAGTGGTGGTGGTTTGGTTAGTTGGTTAGTTGGGTTGGTTGGTTGGTAGGTTGGTTGGCTCTTATTTTATTTCGCCTTTCAGAACTAAGGACTAAAGCCAAGTACTTGTGCCCACTAGACAAGTACTTTATTACTGAGAATCAACTCCTGTTTATTTGTTTGTTTGTTTCAAGAAACAGAGCCAGGAGTGGTAGTCCATGCCTTTAATCCCAGCACTCAGGAGACAGAGGCAGGTGCACCTCTGTGACTTTGAGGCCAGCCTGGTCTACACAGAGAGTTCCAGGACAGCCAGAGCTACATAGTGAGACCCTGACTCAAAAAATAAATAAATAAGTAAATATTTTTTTAAAAAAGGAAGGTAGGAACATAATTGAGCGACTTCTGGCTGCTCAGGTAGAGGCTACGTCGACTCATGTGTGGCAAATAAATGTTATATATAATCAAAAGGACCCTTGCAAATGTCTCAGCTCACCTGCAGAGCATCCGTCATCTGCATGGATGCAAGCTGTAGCATGAAAAGCTCTTATGCATCCAAGTCTAAGCCCAAGAGGCTGGGAAAAAAGCAGTGACAGCTCAGTGGCTGTGACATACAGCAACTCCATCTGTGCTGGCAAAGGAGCTGAACAGGGAGCCTCAGGGCTCCTGCCCACTGCCAAAGCCTGCACCTCGGGAGCCATTATAACAGCGTGCTTTAATATACATGCTTGATTCGCTTGCTGTCTAGAGGATTAAATGAATAGGGTTCTGAAGCTAGAAGAGAAGTTAAACAAAGGCACTATTCTATCTTAAGCTCTTTATTTTTGGCTCCAAGAGGGGCGGGGGAGAGATAAGATAGAAATTCAAGGTAGATTCCACACTGATAGAAGGAAGAGCTTGTGAACAGAAGGTGAGAAACTCTCCAAAGCTGGGCTGGGTGGACAGGTAGTGAGTTCCCTTCAGCAGAGGGAACACAGACCTCGTGCTTGTCTGGCCAGGTGGCCTGTATAGGCTGTCTCTTCCCGGGAGCTTCTGAGCTAGTCAGTGCTCCTGCCTCCCTGCCCTGGGCTGGTCCCCGGTGCTCTCAGCTGTCTGGACAGTGACCCCTGGAGCCTGAGTGAGACCTGCCAGGAGTTCCAGGTGGCTGTCCTAATATTCCCCCTCTGGATTTACAGCCTCCCTTCTGAGTCATGGGCACCCTGCAGCTGAACAGAGTAGGTATCCAATCAGAGCACAGGAGCAGAATGAGAATCAGGTATCACGCTCGCCTGCACTGGAGGTGCAGCTATGGCATGTTCTAGAAGGGATCAGGTGACCGTTTTAATTCTAGTATATCACTAGAGTTAGGGAGAGCGGAGAGGAGCCAACTAGAAATGTGGCCTTCTACCCAACTTAACCCTTACCAAAGTCCCCACGCCCTGCCCTCCAGGCCCATCCTCAAGTATAGATAGACTTTGAGCGAGCAAATACAAAAAGGCTGTCCACCTCAGCGCTGCCTGCCAGGCCGGGTGGTGTGAACCAAACTACGGCGGGTAGGCTGTCCCAGTGAGCATAGATTTGCTCCCTTGCCTTTTATTAGTGTCCCTGATGGAGGCCAGTGACAGAGGAGGGCTGGACGACCCTTCATGCAATGGAGTTGCAGTACACAACTCTGGGAGTCCCTGTCACATGATCAGCAGATGGGAATGTAATTGGATGACTGTGCCTGGTGACTCTCCTGGGTTTGCATCAGAGGTCTTTCTTCCTCAAGACCAGAGTAAGGAGAGCATTAAACGGGAGTCAGTGGGCATACGCGTCAGTCTTAGCTATACCTCTGAATGGCTATGGGCTCTGGGTAAAGAGTTCACCTAGCCTTTTTTTTTTTTTCCTCATAAAATGAAGACAAGTTTGTTGCACCTCTGTGGGCCTGTGGAGTATGGACAAGAGGAAGCTTCTTCTGCTAGATGCCCACAAATGTGGCTGTGGGTGTGAGGCCTATGACAGTCCACTCCAAAACATTAAGAGAAGCCACTGGCCACCACACTTACTGAGTACTTGAAATGGAGCCAACTCCCATGAAATGGGCTGCAGAGTGCAACAATTGCCCACTGAGCTTTCAGATCGATTTCATGATATGATAATATGATACTCTAGATACTTCGTTAAATATATCAAAATTAATGTCATTTCTCCATCTACCTTTCTGAGGGCAACCCCAAGAAAAAAATATGGCATGTGTTTACTTAGAGGGGGTACACTTGCCACAGTGTACATACAAAGGCAGAGAAGAACTTGTAGGATGCAGCCTTGTCCCAGGAATCAAACTCAGGTCATCGGGCTTGGCATCAAGTGCCACTGAGCCAGCTTACTATCCCCGGCTACTAGAAAATTTTAAATCTCATACATAACTTGTACATGTGGCTGGCATTGCATGTCTTGGTGTGCATATGCATACATGTGTGTATGGGTGTATATGTGCATGTGTTCAGAGGCCAGAGGGAAACTGGTCATTAGTGTTCAGGTGCCACCCACTTTGTGCTTTTGAGAAAACTAGCCTGGAACTTGTCAAGTGGTAATCCCCGGGGATCCCTTTGCTTCCACCTCTCCAGTGCTGGGATTACAAGGATGAACTGGGTTTTGGGGGTTTCTTATATGGATGCTGGGATTCAACCCAGGTCCTGATGCTTACAAGGCAAGAACTTTATGACTGAGCCATCTCCCCATCCCCAGCACTGGCTCTCTGAGCCATCTCCCCATCCCCAGCACTGGCTCTCTGAGCCATCTCCCCATCCCCAGCACTGGCTCCCTGAGCCATCTCCCCATGCCCAGCACTGGCTCCCTGAAGTATAATATGAGCAGTCACCTTATACTGTTTGAAGGTGTTCAAGTCCAGGGCTCTGCATCTCAGCCACCACTGCCCATCATAGATACTCAGGGAAAAACCCCCTCTGCCTAACAAAACCCCTCTGGAGGCCTGGCCGCCACCAGCAACACCACTGGAGCAATGAGGAAGGCAGTCTTGATGTTGTGGCAGACAGCAGAGTCAGTCTCTCCTTCTCTGAAATATCATTTCTCATCGTTTGGAATGAAACCCATTATTCCCAATTAACCTGCCATGAACCCACGGTTCTTGCTGGCCCGCCCATAATGATTCATCCATAGTAATAGCTAACGTAAATTCTGGCCGCCTCAGCCAACACTGACATCTCCCTCGGGGAAAATGTTCAAAGATGTCATGTCCTTGCTTCCTTATCAAAAGCTTCCTGCCTGGCTAGGTTTTCTTTTACTTTTTGCGGTTAATCCTTACGAAGGCATCCCTGTCCAGAATAGCTCCATCATTCAGAACATCTCCATGGTGACCCTGGATCCTCAGGCAGGACTCTGCCTGCTCAGGCTAGAGTCTTCCTGCCACAGACTGGGCAGTACCACCACTGCAGCGGCAGACCCTTCTAGGCTGTGTAAGGAAGGTGTAACCCATGTACAATCTTCCTATCTTCTGGGCGCCCTTCACCCCACAACCCCAGGAGCTGGGCTCCAAAGCTCACTAAGAGTATAAAACTTCAGCACAGTTTCCTTTGAACCACCAGATATAATTTACTAAGAGACCAGCTGCTGCCCCACCACCACCACAAACAAAATGAAACAAAAACAACAATTTTTAGAGTAGAAAAATGACCTGAGTTCGATCCCCAGGACCCACAGAGTAGAAGAATGCCAACTCTCTCAAGTTGCCCTCTGCCACACACACACACACACACACACACACACACACGCACACAACACAAACACAATAAGAATAAAATATACTTCATTAGCAGTATGATAGCTTTCTCCCTATAATTATAATAGCCAAAACGGAGGCCTAAGTCAAGAACTGTGGTGGATAACTAGCCAGATGGAGCATGGGAAACGCCTGGGAGGGAAGACATTGAGTTGAGGCCTGTGGGGAGCTGGTCCAGTGAGAACACTTCTGGACACTCAGCATTTCCCAGGAGACTGGCTAAGCCAGCAGCAACTGTGTCAGAAGTACAAGCAAATGCCTCCCCCTCCCCCTCCCCCATCCCCAGAGCCATTTTCTCCTCCCTTAAGAGAACAGTTCTACAGAGAAAGCTCCCTAGTTAGTTAGCATAGCCAGTTCTCAACCTGAGCCTGAGGTGCCATGGTTGTGAGGATAAAATACGATGTTCTGAAATACATAACTGTTTGTAAACTACATACACATATGGGCTCTTCGCACTGTCATCCCATGAGAGGAGCAGACATGGGGTCTGCGGTACCTTGGCAGAGGGCATGTGATGTCCCTTCCCCACTTGCCCCAGGTGAGCTGCTGAAGTTTGCCACCTTCCCATCACCAATTCCCACTCTCTTCACTGTCTTCAGCTGAATGGAGTCCCGGGACCAGAGGCAGGTTACCCCTCTTGACAGCCTACTGGCTGGCTGGCTGACTGATTGACTATTCAATTGACTGGCTGACTGACTGGCTAGCTGGCTAGTGACTATCCAACTGACTGACTGACTGGCTGGCTGGCTGGCTGGCTGGCTGGCTGGCTGGTATGCAAGCTGCTGACTAGCTGAAACGCTCACTGGCTGTTTGACTGGCTTGACTGACTCAAGGTTGGCCCATTCCCCACCTAAGGGCCACTCTGAGGTCTGCTTCTAGCTCCAGACTCTCTACCACAGCCCAGGAAAAGTCAGGGTTAGACTTGAAGCCTAGTCCTCAGTCAGCTTCTTCCTCTTCGCCTCCTCCTGACCTGTTTCCTCCCTCCCTAATTCCGGTTTCTTTCTAAAGTCCATCAGAAAATATATAATGGGTGTTGAATCCCGGCAAGTTCTCCTTGAGGAAGTGCTGAAGATGGCTCCCACATACCCATGGACTTTGTGGTGCTGGGTCTCCACATGATTGATGATCACAGTACCCAGACAGACTGCTAAGAAAGGCTGAGGAGGAAAACTGCCTTAGCACCAAGCAGTTCCTAGCTCAGACTCAGCCCAAGGGGAGGTTACAGAGGTGGAGGAGCTGGAAAAGCATGGCTGGGAGAGCTGGCTCTCTGTGTAGCAGAGGCCCTTGCCTCAGAGACAATGTCATGAGCCTAGAGTGCTGAGCTGAGGCGGGACAATGAGGTGCTCACCACGTGTACTCTGAGACTCCAAGGTCAATTAGAGGAGGCTGCTGGGCTCTTGCCCAACACTAGGGCTGAGGCTAGGCCTGGGATTGGGGTTGGGGCTGGGGCTGGGGTCTCTGGAAAAGGCTGTAGAGAGGCAGAAATTTACAAGTGTTGGGTTCTGGGCCACCCTGTCCCCATCTCTGGATACTCTCTTTACCTAATTTCTTTTCCTGGCCTAGTCAGAAAACCACACAGAGACGCTTCTGCCTCACTGGTCCCCAGCCCCATCCTGAGGGAACCCATTACTCTCTGAGGCCAGCCCAGCCCTGAGGAGTCAACCTCATTTGAGTTTCCTCTCCTCCACAGACCAACCACCCTCTCTCCTTGTTCACCCTTCGTCGCTAGCTCCCTTTGCAAGGTTGTCATTACCCACTAATTGTCCAAAATTTCATTCCCTCATCCTTCTTGGTTAAGGATTGATTTAAGGAAGGAGTTCAATATCCCCGCCGTCTCCCGGCCCTTATTAATTCCCGGTGCCTCCAGCTCCCCTCACCCAGCTGCGTCCCACACTGATTGGCAAAGCCCTGGCTTTTAGGCCTGCAGGATTGGAGGCCTAATGTGTACTAATCTATCATGACTTCACTCGGCTGGCAGAGTGACGAATGGTGGCAGAGGATGGTGCTGTGAGGGAGATGGCCCTCCGCCTCCACCAGGGCTGGCTGGAGTCGGAAGTGTGCGCAGCACAATGAGAGGGTGGCCAGCACAATGAGAGAGTGGCCGTCACCTCCTACGAGGCAGGCTGGGGAGGCGCTGTCTTGTTACGAGACCGAAGAAGCAAACGCTTTGGATGGTCCACCCAAATGCTGCAAGGCCACTTGAAACACGCATGGTTTTACGAGCTGCATGTTGCCTGCTGCTTCTTATGGTCCACCTGCCCCATCATCTAGGGAGATTCACTCCATTCTTCTGTTTTTAACCAATAGTAAGCATCACCAGCAGAGAGAAGAGGGTGAGGGGAGCAAGGCAGGGTGTGTGTTGCACTGGCTTTTCCCTGGAGGACTACTTTGAGCTGCTTCCGTCCTTGCTTCTCCTGATTCTCTGTTCCCCCATTCCCTCAGTCTAGGGTAGGAATGAACCCCACTGTCACCCTTCACTACCCACCCCTCACTTTTCCTTATACTCAGTCACGCCTTTGTAAATAGAGCCTTTATTCCACACTCCTCAAATGCCCCACATGAGTATGGCAGCTTCTTCTTGCAGAATCCGGTCCAAGGCTGACCACACGTCCCCCTAGAGTGATGAGGAGGATGGGGTTCAGAGAAGAGCAGGGTGTTCCACAGGTGTTGACCTCTTCCTGGAAGGGGCTCTGTGGCATGCCCTCGGGGTTCAAGGACCCCGCCCTGCCTAGTATCTGCAGCAGCAACTTCTCTATGCCTCAAACATTCCCTCCAGCTCCCATCCAGAGGTCAGGCCTGCAGGCTGTCCTGTGGCCTATGACACATTCTCCCAGTGTCTTTATATTTGTCCCTTTGAACGATACTGCCCTGCTTCCTACCAACGCATGCCATCCTTGGCCACAACCGAAGTGAGCTGCTGCTTCTGGTTCAGTCTTAACAAAGGTGGCAAATTTTATGGAAACCCTCAGTGACAGAATTTTTACTGGAGCATCTTCAGCTATAACCACCCTGCCCCCAGAGAAACCTCACAGACAATGCAGAGCTACCTTCCCATCAGACACCTGAGAGCCACCAGTCTTCAGGGGAAGGACCCTGCCCATCTGCTTCCTGAAAAGATCTCCCAGAGACAGTTTCTCACATGCAAACAGCCTACTGCTGTCCATTTTAACTCGCTCGCTCGGGAAGTCTGAAGCCTCCGCTCCAGCAGAGACCTCTGAGGGGCTGGCCATGCCCATGTCTATGGCCCCAGGTATCTGCTCCTAAGACACACTATCTCTCCCTGTCATAGGCCCCCAGCCCAGGCTTTGTAGCCTTTGGTGATGGGTCCTCCCCTCAGGGCTTTGTGATTCATGCTTAGGTCCTGATCGCAACTTGGCCTCAGTGATTTAGACTTATGCTGCCTAAGTCCAGAAACCATCGGCTAATTTTTTTTTTTCCTGTAGCTGCATTATAGTGGAGCAAGTGATCACCTTGGGGACACGTCTCCCCAAACGGAAGGATAAGGCCAGAGACCCCAAAAGTTTAACACCATGCTTTATTATTATTATTATTATTATTATTATTATTATTATTATTATTTACAAGATAGTCATAGATGACTCTGTAAAACTAAAAATCCCCAGTCATACTAGCCACGCCCCAAGGGTTCAGTTCTTGCTTGGAACTAGCAGCCACTGTCCTAAACAGTACAGGCCCAGAATTCCACTCACAGAAAGCCCTTTCCAACAGCAGTGGCCTAGAAACTGGCTTTGTGGATGGAAAGTGCTTCCTCTAGCTTCCCCAGTGCCTTCTTGCTTTAGAATAGGTCCATGGAGGGCTCCCAAGTGACCTAGACACAGTAACTGTGGGTTGGGAGTTCCTGCCCCCCTGAGAAACAGTTCTAGACATGTCAAGTTCCCCCAGAGCCTAGGAAGGACACAGAGTGTTCCTCATCATCCAGAACTGGAAGGAAGACATTCTTGTACATGATGAAAGGCCCTCTGAGCATCCCCAACCCCAAGCCAACCACTCCTCCCTCCATAACTGAGCTACCCATGGTCAGCCTGCCATTCAACGATGCTATACCTGGAGGTAAGGGGGAAAAGAAACCATGTGACACTTCTCATCTTTATTGACGTGACCAAAGGGAGTTCAGATACCCCAGAGACCAGGCTGTAGGAATGGCACAGTCAGTAATGTGCTTGCCACAAACGCATAAGGACCTGAGTTCAATCCTCAGATTTCACACAGGTAGCAGGGCGTGGTGTAATAGAGGGGCAGAGACAGGCAGATCCCTGGAGCTCGCCGGACAGACAACAAGACTGTACTGGCTGGTTTTGTGTGTCAACTTCACACAAGCTGGAGTTATCACAGAGAAAGGAGCCTCCCATGAGGAAATGCTTCCACGAGATCCAGCTGTAAGGCATTTTCTCAATTAGTGATCAAGGGGGAGGGTTGTGGTGGTGGTGCCATCCCTGGGCTGGCAGTCTTGGGTTCTATAAGAGAGCAGGCTGAGCAAGCCAGGGGAAGCAAGCCAGTAAGGAACATCCCTCATGGCCTCTGCATCAGCTCCTGCTTCCTGACCTGCTTGAGTTCCAGTCCTGACTTCCTCTGGTGATGAACAGCAACATGAAAGTGTAAGCTAAATAAACCCCTTCCTCCCCAACCTGCTTCTTGGCCATGTTTTGTGCAGGAATAGAAACCCTGACTAAGACAGAGACCCTGCCTCATAAAACAAAATGCATGACGCCTGAAGAGAAATAGTACCAGAGGTTGTCCTTTGGTCTCTGCACACTCACATGGGCACACAAAGAAAGAAAGAAACCCCAGAGGTCCCGAGATCACCTCCTCTTCCCCAAGATTCTTCTGATGAGTGACTGGAAGATGCCCACAGAAGGTTAAATTAAAAGCCAAGGACTTCTGTGGTGGCCAGGCAGCTCAACTGGGGTATAGAAGGCAGTGGGAACCAGGCATCTAAGTAGGTTACCACGAACTTCCACAAGGCTCTTTAAAGCTGGAAAATTTCCATATGCCATGTCTGTAATGTATAGACAATTATTTTGCGCTGAATTTTTGTGTGTGTTTAATTCTGCGGTGACCGGCCCTCTTGCGTCAGCCACTGGGCAATCACTCTTCGCTCTGCTCCATCTGCGCAGTAATCTCTCTCCGCCTGTGTCACATATTCAATAAGTCCTCTCCAGGGCTTCCAGGGGGTGGGACGAGAGGAATGTCATATTTTAAATTAGTAACAGCTGTGGTTTGAGTTCCCCCCCCACTAGCCCCCCATTTCACCTCTACTGAAGCCCTAATAAAGATCATCAGCTCTCAAAAGCAGCGCGGGTGCCTTTCCTGCTGAGAGTCAGAGAACAGGCAGAGTGTTTCATCTGGGTCAGCGTGGAACTGAACCCACGGCCTCCCGCGAGGCACGCTCCCTGGGCTGTTTAGAGCACTCTACGGTGTTCCTACCCAAAAAGGCTCTGTCTGAATCTCCCAGCTGGACTCTTGGCTCTACCTCTGACCGAGGTAACAGCACAGGCCAGGAAAACAAGTTCAAGACCTGGCTGAGGAAAGAAGGTGCTGGGGCATTATAATTGGGTGGCAAGCTTACTCTTTCAGATGTATGCCCGGTTCCTGTAGATCCTCACAGCCATGCCTCCCTGAATGGCTCAGCCAGAGGTACCTGGCTCACCTCTGGACCTGGCCCAGGATCCTGAGTTGGCACCAGCAGAAGGGATCGGGGAGAGGGCAAGGGACCCCGAGAAAACAAAGTGACTCTCAGGGGGCAGTTCATTAAAATGCATCAAGGGACTCCAAACTCTGAGAATATTTTTTCTTTCTTTCTTTTTTTTAAACAGAAAGGAATCTAGCAGGAAATCAATCAACACGCATGCTGTTAACTTATTCCATGACAAAAAGGAAACAAAAATCCCCATGAATTCCTGCAGCCTTTGGGTAGCCAACATCTAACCACCACTAATTAATTTCCAGAACTTCACTCTCCGGATGTCTTGAAACAGGGTCAATCTATCAGCCTCAGGAAGTGTCTCAGGCCCTGCCCTGGGGGAGCTGTAAGTGGAGCCTCTTCTACAGGGAAGAGAAGGGACAGGGGAGCCAAGAGTCATTGATGGGCACCCATTTGGACTTTCTGCCCGGCTTCACCAGCAGGCTCCTGAACCAGCTCTTGCCAGGAGGAATAGCACCCTACAGGGCAGAGTACAGTGTGCCACAGAGGAAAGCCACCTCTGTGCTCTGTCTGGTTTCAGATGTAGTGTGCTTTGAATCCGAAATCAGACCCCACATCAAAGACTCCTATGTTAAAGCCTTGGCTATCAACTAGGACTCTGGGGCTCCAGGAATGATGACATCACCGGAGCTGATGTCACCAGTGGATTGATCCACCATAGAGTCATCACTCCTGGCATTATGTGGGAGTGAGGCAATGGCCTTTGAGAAGAAGAATGTTATGGGATATGTGTTTGAAAGGTATGTTTCAACCCCTGCCTCTCCTCTTCCTCCCCCTCTCCCCCTTCTCCCTCCCTGTCAGCCAGTACCTGAGCAGCTTTCCTCTACCCACCTCTGTGATGATGTTCTGCCTCCCACAGGCCTGGAGCCATCGTCTCTACAACAATGGACTCACCAATAGTGAACTGAAACTTCCAAGCCCAGGAGCCAAAAAATCCTGACCCCATGTCACCCCACTGAGCATCAAAGCTGTGTGTGTGTGTGTGTGTGTGTGTGTGTGCGCGCACATGCGCGCGCGCAATCTACAACCACACTGTGGGTAAGGACTGAGTCTTATTCAACCCTGTCCCACACAAAACATATAGTGTTAGCATCATTTCATATCCAAACTGTGCCCACTGGGAGTATGTGGGGTCACAGTGCCTCCACCTCTTCTGGCCCCAGCCTACCTCCTATCACTGGGATCATGGCAGGGTTTCCCAAGCCACCACTGAGAGTCAGGAAAACTCCCTTCCAAGAGGATCATGTCCTTGCCATCTGAAGAGTTCCTTGGTATCCTCCCAAGAAACATAAAAAGAACCTAAGATTCAACCCTTTAAAGTTGGCCCCACAGTTTAAAGAGCCCACATTAAAACTCAGGATAGAACCAATAAGATGATTCCAGGGGTAAGGGAGCTTGCCCACCAAGTCTGACAACTTGAGTTCGATCCCTGTGACCCACAAGATAAAAGAAGAGAACTGGCTCTGATCCCCACGAGAGCTCTGTGCCACACACCCTCACCCCAGTCCACCCTCCCCACAGATAAATACAAAAATGCAATGAAAATAAACAAACTCACTCCAGCTAATCCTATGGTTTACAATTACCTTCAGCAAGCTGAGCACCACTATTAGCTTCCCAGGATCCTCCCCTGACACCCCAATTAGAGAGAAAATGAAGGAGTTAAAACATTGCCCACCATCCTAGAACAGGCCAACAGGAGTGATATTCTGGACATCGCTACCCTGGAAACCTCAGAGTTGGTTCACCCAGGTTGTCTCTCTGGGAAGGTGACCGAGTAGGAAGAAGACTCTAAGTCCCATGTGGGGACAGTCAGTCGCACCTCACAGACCTGAAGGAGGATGGGGCAGTATCCTCCTGTCCTCCCTTCTCTGCAGGCTGCAGTATCTGACTTTCCTTTCTTATCCATTTACTCCCTGCCACTTCCTCCAACAGTGTGTGCCTGGAATGCACACCAGGCGCTCTCCCGCAGGGTGGGGGTGGGAAGGAGCTCCGAGAGGCATTGGAGATCAGCGATGCATTGTAGCACTTTAGGGGAAACTGCAAGCAATTTCCATTCTATTGATCCTCCCCAGGCAGCAAAGCCACATGGAGTTTATTTGGAAAATTAAATTCTGGTGCGTGGAGCATGAGGGGCACTAGTTAAGTTGTCTAGCTCTATGGCCACAATTTAATTACGTTCTCACTCTGAGCCTGTCCTTAAATACAGCAGATGAACTGAGGGCCACAGTTAGATGCTTCCTGTCTCATAGCCCTGGCTGTGGTCCCAGGGCTCCAGTGGAAGAGCTCTGGCAGTCACCCTCCACCCACTACCCTTCCCTCCTCTAAGCTGCTTGCATATTTACATGTTAACTTATGCGATTTTGACAGAACCTATTCATTAACATGTAAATGTTTGTTAAATTAACCCAATTTGTGAATTTGCCCCTTTTACAAAGGAAAGATTTTTATCTTAGCAAAAATCATTATTAGAAAGAAAGTAACCTATTACTTAGTCACAAATTGGATCCCCTGTGCTAGATATTCATTTGGGGGGAAAGCTAAGAACCAGAGTCCTTCTAACTGTAGCTACTGGGGGAACTGGTAAAATTTATGAGCACACGTGCACGCGCGCACACACACACACACACACACACACACACACACACGGCCAATCAGAAATCTGCCAACTTTCTATTTAGACACATCAAATCTTTCCCATCATTTTCCATTATCTTCTATGACCATCCAGATTCATGATCCCCAAGGATGCAGGAGGACAGCCTTAGAATAAAGAACCATGCTTGGTAGTGGACGTGCAGCTAGGAAGCCCCAGCTAGAGTACCCTCCTTTTCCTACACGCATCCATGAAAGAATGGTTGCATGTCATAACAGCTTTACAGACCAATACTGGGAACCACAGGCACAGACTTCTTTATCAGCCAACTCTGATTTTCTTTAAAAACAGATCTCATGTAACCCAGGCCAGCCACAAACTCATTATTCAGCCATTGGCTGACGCTGACCTTGAATTCTTGACCCTCCTACCTCCACCTTCCAAAGCACGAGGGTTATTTGTCCTACTGCGATCTGCTCCAGTTTCCCTGGGGTCTCCCTGTGTAGTCCAGGGTGGCCTTGGAGGTTTGTTCCTTTCTGTTTCCCTAAGAAGCAAGTGTCCTGGTGCACACCTGCAGTCCTGACACTTTGGGAATGGGAGGCAAAGGCATCCTCAAGGGCATCCTCAGCTACCTAAGTGAGTTTGAAGCTAACCTGCGATATATGAGACCTTGTCTCAATATCGTATCAAAAAGAAGTCAGGTTAGCTTCAAACTTACTATGTGTGTACCAGGACCCCTGCTTCTTAGGGACAATGCTGGAGACAAGTGCTGTCTTGGCTGCTCATCAGCCCAGGTAACAGAGAGCAGAGCCCACTTCGAAAGGATGCAGGAATCTTATATGCCTTCTTTTTGGTTCCACCAGCACTGACCTGCTTGCCTCCTAACAGGGAAGTGCTCCACTAGAAAAAGTTCTAAAGCAATACCCGCTCTTAGGTAACCAGCAACACCCTCAACCCTAAGCCTCATCAAGCCAGCACAGTGGCTCACATGCAGTCTTATGTAACAGTCGCTGAGCTCCACTGAAGGTCACTGGAAACTGTCCTGACCCCCCACTACCTGTTAGTCTATCCCAGGAGGAGACCATAGAGTCTCTTCCATGCTAAAACAGGACTTCCAGGGTGTGGAACCGTGAGTGAGGTAGATAGACTGCCTTCCAGTGACCTCAGAACCAAAGGTAGATAGAACCTGCCAGCCCTCGTTTCCCTGTCACAAGGCGAGAGTCCTCTGAATGAAGTGACTTTTGCTACCAGAAGTGAGGAGAGATAGCAAACAGAGCCACTGCTCTTGGTCCTCCCTGCCCACAGCGAAGGGAGCATCAGCAGTATTTGACAAGCTGACCAGCTCCCCCAAGAATAGCGCTGTCATTACACCAAGGGGGGAATCATTACCTGATCTATAAATGATTACATGGGAGCAGGAACTGTCACTCCCATCTGAGGAGTTGGCAGAATTGGGATTTTAAAACAGGCCTGCAGACCAGTACAGCCTTCAGCTCCCTGGGGCAGCTGCTGTATTATTCACAAGGTAAAAAACTTCAGGCGCTCAGGGGGACCGCCAAGGGCTCAGGGACTCTGCCAATCAAAGGATCGAAGCCCCTTTGCGGTGTCAGCCACAAACTTAACTCAAAGGAAAACATAACTGTTCAGATCTCCTATCTGACAGCACAGAGGCTTCACAACTCACCACCAGCTTTCTTTTGCAAAAGCAGCCTCGGCTGGAGGGGGCTGCGGTCATTTAGTTTGAGACCACAATGGAGGCTCAAGCTTGGCCTTCAGGGAGAAAGCTGTTTGTAGTGGAGGCAAGCTGGAGGCCTTGTTGATGGGCCTAGCCTGGCAGGATGAGATGAGTAACAGGAAGTGAGACCTCATACACTGGGGACCACTTGGCCTCAGGAAGATGTGGGCAGAGCAAGATGCTGTTGGGAAAAGTTGGGAGTGGGCATTTTGAAGCACCATAAAGTGTGTGTAAATGAAGCCAGGCAGTGGCAGCGCATGCCTTTAATCCCAGAGGCAGGTGAATCTTTGAGTTCGAGGCCAGCCAGGTCTACAGTGTGAGTTCCCGGACAGCTAGGGCTGCACAGAGAAACTGTCTCATAGCAAACAAAATAAAACAAAACAGCAGTGTGTGTAAATTTAAAAGATAGAAGCACACAGAATGACATTAAGTATTTTTGCATTTTTGCAACATATTCCAAACCCATCAGAGGGGCCATGTATGAGACTGAGGACAGGGGCATGAGAATATACACAAGGCAAAAATGTGAGGCTAAAAAGTAAAGCTGTATCATGACGATAAACTGTCACATGGGGTCCACTCAGCTCCTAAAGCTGTGTCATGANAGTAAACTGTCACATGGGGTCCACTCAGCTCCTAAAGCTGTGTCATGATGATAAACTGTCACATGGAGTCCATTCCACTCAGCTCCTAGCCCCACACCTGACTCTCATTGGTGAAGAAAGACAAAGTCTCAGAGAGGTCACCCAGACTGTCTAGCTTAACTTCCCTGGAGATCACGTGACACTCTTGTCACTGTGCAGATGACCAGAGTTAAGGCTCTGCTTTTTGTTTGTTGAGACAGGAAATCATGTAGCAAAAGCTGACCTTGAACTTGGTAGCTTAGATTATCCTGGAACTTCTGATTCTCCTGCACCTCCCAAGTACTAAGGTTATAGGTGTACACCACTGGGCCCATATATATAGTACTGGGGATCGAAGCCGGCACTCTAGGCTTGCTAGGCAAGCACTTTACCTGCCCTGAACCTCTTCATGCAAGCTCCCTCGGTGCCATCTCTACAGACACTGCTCTCTATGGGCCTGACTTTGACCTCCACAGGCCTTACAGGCTTAAGATAAGGGTTTGCATGTCCTCTACTTAGAGATCTCAAAGTAATTATGCTGCCTGAAAAAAGACAGGCAGAGAGAAGAGAGTGTACGTTAATCATATATGCTTCCACTTCTTCCAGAAACCTCTGCAAAACATCCTAATCCATGAAGACATAAAGCAGAACGATGGCTGCCAGGCTGTGGAGGTGGGGAGCAGGAGCGTTGGCAAGGGAAACTTAGGGGCAGTGGATCCCTCCAAATCCTTGGTTACAGCATAATTGTCCTGGGATAGGTTGTCCTTCCCTGAGCTCTAGACTTCAAATGTGTGCACACTGGGGTGCATCAGAAAAGTCTCTGTGGCCCCGCCTGTCCCTACCAAGTGTCATTTCCACGTCCGCTGACCTACACCCTCTCCATCACTGTTCCACACAGAGGCCACTATCTTGCCCAGGCCTGTCCTAGGTTCCCACTGGAAGTCCTCACCCAATCCCCTCCTCAGAGCAAGGTGATCTCCTCAAAGCAGACCTGACAGGTCCCTATCACCTCCCACCCTGACTCTCCCCCCACCCACAATGACCTCACATGTTCCTGTGAACTCTTCTGCATAGAAGGGATCAGAGACCACAAGTCAGGCTGTGCCTTAGGCCCTCCCCTTACCCTAACCACTTAGCTTCCAAGCCTCTCATCTCTACCAGACCCCATGGACTTCAAAGCTCTCCAGCACACATTCAATCTCAATCTCGCTCACACACACACATACACACACACACACACACACACACACACTCACAGAGGAACTGTCTGTAGTTCCCACACTTGGCTGATGATCTCCTTCACATCGTCCAGCCGAGGTGTCCCTTCCTGGGGGCTCTCCTGCAGACCCCCATACCCTCTGGGTCCCAATAGCTCCCCTGCAGACCCCCATACCCTCTGGGTCCCGGGGGCTCCCCTGCAGACCCCCATACCCTCTGGGTCCTGAGGGCTCCCCTGCAGACCCCCATACCCTCTGGGTCCCGGGGGCTCCCCTGCAGACCCCATACNCTCTGGGTCCTGAGGGCTCCCCTGCAGACTCCCATACCCTCTGGGTCGTGATGGCTCCCCTGCAGACCCCCATATACTCTGGGACTCAAGTTCTTTCTCCTTCCTTCGACCCAACTTGCAGATGGGCACCGTACATTCCTCAGCTCAGAGTTCTCCTCCCAGGTACTCTTCCATGGCCCTGGCGGCCTCCTTTGTCCCTCTGTGGCAGCACCCACAGTTCCAAGCACACAGGTGCTGCCCCATGAATACTGGTTTGCTCACCGGATGTTTAGAGAACCTCCCATGAGGAATTTGATACAGAGGCCTCTAAGATTTGAGGACAGTGGCTCATTCCCGATCCTCCCCTGCAACCTATAGCTCTTCAAAGAAGCCTAACCCTCTCTCTTGCGAGACTTCCGGCTGCAAGAGAAGAAGCTCCCCTGTGTCTCAAGGCTGAGTTTCAACCCCCTTTTCAAGCACAGTCAACAGAAAGTATACTATAGGGCCTTTCTTCCACAGTGATGCTGCTGTGTCTGGACCCAGCCACTTCCTTTCTGACCTTCTGTCCCAAACTCTGTGGGAATAGAAAGATCATGCCACCGGACAGTTTGGATGTATCCAGAATTCCTATTGTGGGAGGCATACATTGCCTGGGATCCCCACAGGTGTCAGGACCCCCTTCAGCCAAGCCTGGGGACCCACTCCTAACAAGGTCAGGATTTGGGAGGTAGGAGGACATCTCACTAAAGAAGGGAGATAGCAGTGGGCTGTTAGGCAGGACAGACAGACTCCCGTGGGTCAGACTCCCCATTAGCAGCAGTAACCAGCAGCTGACAGCAGGACTCTGTCCTTTGCCAGGTCCCAAAGCCCAGGAATTACAGATACAGAGCTTCAGGGTCCAAAAGTTTGAGCATCCGATCCAGCTGGGCACCAACAGGCCAGCGGTCCCAGGAAGTTCCATGCAGACCTGATGGCTTCAGCCTCCATGATTTCCCCTCTGTGACTCCCATGAACACCTGTTGGCATTTCATCATTTCTCATCCTAGACCCCACCACCACCTATAACAGCCCCTGGCCTGTCGGGACCTCCCCAGCAGCTGCCTGGGAGTGGGGCAACCCTTCACACATCTTCACAGAGTTTGGCTCTGCCTACACCAAAGTCCAGTAGAAATGAATGGTACACATAGACCAGGCTGAGTGGTTGCTCCCAGACAACCCTCATAGTATCTCAGTCTTCACAAAGGCTCTCGACGTCACAGGGCAAAAGAACCTCACCACACAGACCTCTCAGAGGAAGAGCCAGCGCCTGGGCAACCCACAATGGCTTCCGTTCCTCTTGCGCAGCCTCTGCTAAGAGGCTGAGGGCTCGTACTGTATGCATCTGCCCCTGCCCTCTGCCAAAGCCCTCAACAAAGGCCTCACACTGAAGAAGTTGGCCCTTTTCTCCAAGGGCTTTGAGGTCACCATGACAGTTCCCAAAAAGCAGGTCAGAGGCAGAGGGCAGGCCAGTTACATATGCTGTGGAAAATAGCCCCCATGTAAGGACCTGACCCCTGATACATAAATACAGTCACTGATAGTCACTGATAGTCACTGATAAAGTCCTGCTTCACTGCTAGAACACCCACGATGCAGTCCCTATGGTCCCCACCCTCCTAGGCCCTCTGCCCACGCTGAGACTAACACCACTCCCATGGAAACTCAGTCTCCAGTGCTAATTACATTAACCTATGCAGTTGACAGAACTCTTTCCTTCTCCAGGTCGGCAGCTACGCCTGGCATGACTAGCACTCTTACAGAAAAGAAAACTGGAACACAGAGAAGCTGAGAAACCTGCCCAAGGTCACAGAGCTCAGGGCTTAAATGGGATACAGCAGCTGCTTTGAAATAAATCCCATGTACTGTGTGTGTGTGTGTGTGTGTGTGTGTGTGTGTGATTAGAGTTTGAACCTAAGGCCTCCCACATGCCGGGCATACTACTGAGCTAAACACCAACCCCGCCCCCTTTGCTTGTCAGACAGGGTCTCGTCTCCAAGTTCTCCAGGCTGGCCTTGAACTAACTCACTCTGTAGCCCACAAAGGTCTTGAACTTGTGATCCTCCTGCCTCAGCCTCTCCAGTGCTAGGATTACAGGCCTTGACCATAACTCCTGGTTTCTGTGGTGCTAAGGATGGAACCCAGCGCTTATGTGCATGCTACAGACTGAGCTACATCCCCACCCTCAGTCCGGCTACACTTTAATCCCAGCTCTGGCTCCCATTAGCTGTGAACCCCGAGTTGAGTTGCTTAACCTCTCTGAGCCTGTTCCCTTGCCAAGCGGTTGCATTAATTACTAGCTAGTTCACGAGGTGCACGGGAAGACGAGATAAGATGAACTGTGATGAAAGCAACAGAACATAGAAAGCAGTTAATAAATGTTTGGTTTTCTTCCCTTCCAATTCCAAATCCTAAAACATATTGCTTTGGGACCATTCCAACACAGAGGTTACAAAGGACTTTGCCGTGGGAAAATATACATTTCTCGAGAGCGACTGGAATCTAGAGACAGGGCTGCCCAAGCCTTTATCCACAGCAGCCCTGGGTCCCTTTCTACTCTCCTTATCTCCAGGACCAGTCACCTCTCTAGGGCCAGGGTACCCCCTCACATACAGGATACACATAGGCAAGTCCATGCTCGCTCGCACACTCTCTCTCTCTCTCTCTCTCTCTCCCTCTCTCTCTCATACATACATACATACACACACACACACACACACACACACACACCATGGTTCAGCATCTGGACCCAGGCAAGATTTCTGGGAGCTCAGCATCTCTTCACCTTGGTCTCCACATCTACACAGTGAAGATCCCAGAGGCACCCTCATTGGTGCCTCCCTCACACCTGCGCTGAAAGAGCCACGGGGCCTGAAGAGAACTGGATGCTCCCAGGTCCTTCCCTGGGAGCAGAGCTGGCCTGTCAGACACAGTTGCAGGCCCTACTCTTCCTTCCACTCCACAGCCCCACAGGTCTCCGTGCACCCAGAGAGCAGACTTCTCCCAGCTCCAACCAGCCGCCAGTGGACACCCTTATGGGTGATCAGACAGGAATCACACATTTCCTTTAACTTCCTTCTGCAAGGAGGCTGCCTTTCACATGTCTCCAGTCAGCAGATTTGCCCTACAGTCTGTGGCTATTGTGGGTGGAGCTGGCCCACAGCCATTCTGAGCAAATGGGTTATCCAGCAGGGGAAGGAAAACAGGAGCATTAACTAAATAAGCAAAGGACTCGGGGAGGCCAGGGAGGGGGCGAGGGGAGAGGGTGAATTGCACAAATGCAAATTAGAATTATTTAAAAATTAAAAATTATTTTAATTATTTAACCTAACTGCTGCCCTGTTCTCCCAGGGAGACCCCACTTGCCTTCCGTGGGGTGCAGAGCATTAAACTGGGTCCTGAAGCAGCGCAGACAAGAAACAAGAGCACCCATGGTTCAAAACCACTCTATGTGCTGGGATGGGGAAGGGGCTGGGGGCAGAAGGACGGCCAATGGGGGTGGGGTGGGGACTGGAGGCTGAGGGCAGGTACAATATAAACAGGGAGGTGCCCAGCAGCTACCCCTAACATGAACAGAGAGCCCTGTGTGGTTTATAGCACCTGGACTCAGGTCCTACTGTGCAGAGCTGAAGCCCAGGAAGGCAGGGACTGAAGCTCACAGAGTTAAGCAATAGCCCCAGACCCAAAGCCCTCCCTGCCCCCAGCTCTACTGCACCAGCCTAAGGAAGAACACGGGGAGGGGTAGCAGGAACTGCGGCCTCCCGTGCCAGGCAAACGGTGTGTGCCAGGCGAACGGTGTGCTTCCAATCCAGCCACAGCTGCAAAGTGATCTTAGGCAAAAGCCTCGTGTCTTTGAGCCCTGGTTTCCATGTGGAAAGGTGGGAACTGGCACAGGGCTGTCGAGAGGGTCAAAGGACACATACATGGAAAGCACCTCCACTTAGTAGGTGCTCAACAGGGCTTTATCACTCCAAGGAGTCTGGAAGAAGTCCCATGACCTGCCAGGCTAAGTAGTTCTTCACTGAGCTGCTCTCAAAGTCGCTGAAGCCCCACAGGTTCCTAGAAACAGGAGTCTCCAGGGGTCTTGACTCTCTGGGAGACACTAGTCTATAGTCACAGGCCTCTGTCACATGTGTCCACTGAGGGGGTAACACAGTGATATGGACTCTAGCAGCAAGAAAGATTTAGGGTAGACGCCAAGCGCAGCTTTTGTAAAGGGTTCTAAAAGACACATTCAAGGCAAGATGGTCTATAGGGACAGGTGAGAGCAAAACTGAGCCCTCTGTGTAGGAAGAGAATATAAGGGTCAGGGGACCCCAAGACCCTTGTCTAGCATGTTGGAAACCAGACCAACAGAAGTCCCTAGAAGGAAGGAACGATCACAGTAGGGAGGAAGGGTTCTGAGGAACTCTGAGTTCACTCCTCTCAGGATGTCTGTCTGACTGTTCCCGATTCTGACCACCGAGTCCTCCAGGGGGTCGTCCAGATGACCCCACAACCCAGCCCACTCTGAAGCATAGGGCACCATTCTGGCAATCCTGTTCACCTACTCACAATTCACAGCACACCCGATACCAGCACCATGCCAGGCCCTGGGCACTACCTACAGCTTTGGTCTCCTTTCTATTCATCCAGGGAAGAGTCTGATTTTCATGTGATTTGCATAAATTTGCATTTTCAATTGGGAAAAAAAAAAAAAAGACCTTCAACTCCAAGTAGCAGAGATAAAATAAATTGGCATTTTTTATTGTCCCTGCTGCTGCAATTGGATTCTACCCTAACACCAGGCTTTAGCTGTAGCCTCAGAGGGCCTGTCGGGGATGAGGCTGGGTTTCATAGACAAGGAACAACAGGTTCCTCCCCCAAACCCAGGCCAGGGAAGATAGAGGATGCCCAGAATAGGACTCAGAGTGGGCACTGCTTATGTTGACGGCTCCTCCAGAAGCCAAGGAGAAAGCCATCTGAAGATGGCCCACTGTTCAGAATGAGCACATCCTTGATCCTAGACACTCTCAAGGCTAAACCTCCAGGGCAGACTCCCTGACTCTGCAGGTCACCACGACTCTTTGCTCTCATCCAGAATCTTCACACATGCTTTGAAGGGAGACAGACACCAGGGAGAGAACTGTCCTCTGAGGTGAAAAGCCTCTGATGAACCAACCGCCTAGGAGGCCTGGCCCCTGAGGGCCGGTGGTGTTTAGAGACAGCGGGCAAGGGGCACCATGGGCAAAAGGCCATAGGGAGCAAAAACGGAGATGAGACCGGGGAGTGAGGCGCTAAAGTGACCAAGAGAGTCCCAAGTGTCAAGATGGCTTTATCTAAGCCATCTGCCCAGTCCAGTTGATCCTGTACCCCGAAGTATAGGACAGCATAGAGGGTGACATATCTAGATAGAGAGATGGAAAGGGCCGGAACCCAGCTGCGTGGGAACCTACCCTTTTTTCTTCTTTTTTACTATTTATTTTTATTTTACATGTGTGAGTGTATGTATATCTATGTACCACATTTGTGTTTGGTAACTATGGAGGCCAGAAGAAAGCACTGGCCACTCTGGAACTTGAGTTATAGACAGTGTTGAGATGCCGTGTGGATGCTGGGAACCAAAGGCAGGTCGCCTGCAAGAGCAGCCAGGGTTCTTAATTGCTGAGCCATCTCTCCAGTTCCCACCCACCCCCATTTTGAGAGGGGGCTGGTCTGAAGCTTACTATGTAGTAAGGATGACCTTCGAACTTCTGATTCCCCACATCCTCCCCCCTCCATGCTGTGATTGCAGGTGAATCACTACAACATCTGCTTCTGGAGGCACTGGGAATCAAACCCAGGGGTTCAAGCATAGTAGAAAAGAAATATCCCAGCTAAGCTACAACCCTCTGAGCTTTTACCTTAACAGGAAGACCTGTTAGGGGCAGCTGAGCCAGTGCTGACAGAGTCATCTCACCAAAGTGTGAAGTCGTTCACCATGAATCCGAGTCACGGGTTGCACAGTCATGCCGGCATACAGATGAAATGAACTAGGTTCAGAAAGGCTACACCCTTTGCCCAAAGTCAGAGCTAGAAAGCAGCAGGTCTGGGTTGCCTCCAGCCGGGGAGTTCATACCTCTACTGTGCCCCATACCAGGCAAACTGCCCTGAACACCAGAAAGAACAAGGGATGAGAGACTCCCCTAAAACCATTTAACCAGCAGGTAAAATCCTCAGGCCCCTGGGTGGGACCCCTTGCACTGTACTGTCCTGCCTCCCTCGGCATCTAGGGGCTCCAAGCTCTGACAGCCCACCTGTGTCACCTGGGTAGCAGAGTGGGAAGCATGGAGGTCAGGGCTTGGGTAGCAGAGGCTGTGCCCTGCTATCAGCTCTCACTTCCCAGGTATCAGAGGACAGGCACTGTGTTCATCATCTGCTCCAAGGGACACTTCCTGGCCACTGC
This sequence comes from Mus pahari, assembly GCF_900095145.1. Lineage (NCBI taxonomy): Eukaryota > Metazoa > Chordata > Mammalia > Rodentia > Muridae > Mus > Mus pahari. The sequence goes on along the minus strand of NC_034599.1, from coordinate 59,353,974 downwards.
TCCCCCCCCCACCCCCCAGAGGCTGATGAGCATGGGAGCACTTTGACAGTTCACAGCTAAGCAGGTATGCCACAGGAACACCTGCAGGTGCCTGCAGCGGGAACAGAGTGCCCCATCCAATCTCCCATCAGCCAAGCCTGTGCTCCCCTGAGGACTTGCCCACTGTGCTCCTTCCCAAACAGCCTGGGCTCCCTTCTCCTGTAGGGGTGTCCATCCCTGCAGCGGCTGCTCTGAGGACCAACCTCCAGAACAGGTTTTTAGAAAGGATCCCAGTGTGGTCAGCGACTAATGGGGACTGCTCAGCTGCTGCCGTCAAGACAAAGGCCTCCACTCGACTTCCCTGAGACATCTCCACCGGCAGGCTGCCAGAGCCTCCGTGAGTGTACTCAGAAATCTGACTAGAGTCCCTCACTTGATCTTAGCCTCTGGGGACCTCACTAGAGGACAGGGAAATAAAGTATGGAGTCAGAAAGCCTGGATGCAAACCCTGCCCTCCTAATTGGCCAGCTATGCCACACAACACAGGTCCCTGCCCTTAAAATGGGAAGGATGGCATAGTGTGATATGAGACAGTCAAATAAAATAATGCTGTCGAAAATATATTTTAGAAGGGAAATATATTTTTGTTCCAAAAATGCCATAATGGTATCTAATACCTTGTATGCTGATTTTTTTTAATTTAAAAATTTTTAAAGTATATGCTACTTGCTAAAAGCCCTGTAATGTGATGGCTATCAGAACAAGAGGGACAAGGCCAGCCTGTGGGAAGGAAGGCACAGAAACACATCCATCACACCCCTCCTGCTAAGGGCCAAAAAACTGCCCTTCAGCCAGAGGCACTGCCCCATGGGTGATCACCAAGACATCATCAAGGACAGCCCCAAACATCCCAGTCTCCCCTAAACTTGGAGATACTGCTGGAGTAAACTAAGCGATGCCTGGTTCCCTTAAGCCCTTGAAAGTGCACCTCTCCTCAGATGGATACCATTTGTTAATATCGTGCATTAACACACTCAGGAGACAGAGGCAAGAACGTGCTGAATGGATTGGGTACTTCAGTTATCACACAGTGTCTCATCTGTTCTTTAGTCCTAAACCCACTCGACTCCACAGCTGTCCTCTGGTCCTTGTTCTCTTGTCATTCCTGGGTCCTGTAACACCAAGTCATTTTGTTAGGTGGCTGTCCCGACTCTGTGCCCACAGATGACACCAATCCATTCAAAAGCTTCCGCTACAGCCAAGCATGTTAATGTGTGCCTTTGAACCAGCACTTAGGAAGCAGAGGCAGGTGGATCTCTGTGAGTTGGAGGCCAGACCGGTCTAGAGAGTGAGTTTCAGACCAGCCAGGGGCTACATGAAACTCTGTCTCAAAAAAACAAACAAACAAACAAAACAAAGCAAAACCCCCTTCCACGACTTCCATTCACTCATTGATTCCTGCAACAAAAATCCATTCAGCACCAGAAACTGTTGACCAAGCAGAGAGAGGGGTGTAACCCAGCCAGTAGAGCATCTCGTAATCCGAGCATCCAAAAGGGAGACCCAGGAGAAGCAGAGGCTCGAGGCCATCCTCTGCTGTTTGAGTTGGAGGTCAGCCTGTCTCAAAACCAGCAACCAAAAGAACAAGAAACGCAACCTAGGTGTGTGCAGAGACCAACCACAGGGAGCCAACACCACTGGGATAATTACTTAACTGGGGGAGCACAGGCTGTAATGCATTTATATTCACCCCCTAGGGCTATTGGAACAAACTCCACAGGACTGAGTGTTTTAAATCTCAGAAATGTATTTCCTCTCATAGCTGGAGGCTGAGAATAAAAAATAAATAAATAAAAATTTAAAAACCTAAGGTGCTTTCTCCCAGAGCCTCTCTCCTCACCCTGTAGGTGCCTGTCTGCCGTCATCTGTCATAAAACATCAGTCATACTGGCTAAGAGCTACCTGCCTTAGTCAGGGTTTCTATTGCTGTGATAAAACACCATGTCCAAGAGGAGGAAAGGGTCTGTTTGACTTATACTTTTCACATCAGGGTCCATCACTGAAGGAAGTCAGGGCAGGAACTCTGGCAGGAACCTGGAGGCAGGAACTCTGGCAGAAACCATGGCAGGGAGCTGCTCACTGGCACACCAGCCATAGACACTCACTTTCCCCATATCTCTAAAGACACTAAGTCTGAGGCACTTGGGGAGCTAGGACTTCAACACAGGAACTTGGTTGGGAGCCCAGTTTGGCCTATGGTCACAGTCTGTCTTAACAGACACCATGACCAAGGCAACTCTTATAAGGACAGCATTCAACTGGGGCTGGCTTACAGGTTCAGAGGTTCAGTCGATTATCATAAGGTGGAAACACGGCAGCAATCCAGGCAGGCACGTCCACAGGAGGGGCTGAGCCATCCCAGGTTTTGTGATGAAGAGCTGCCATCACCAGGACCATTGAATGCAAATTTCTCCTCCTTTTGGACCATTGCTTCTCAAGGGGATGGTATTTTTTTAAGTTCCCAACTGACATCTATATGGTCAGCAAACTTTCTTTGTCCTTGACTGTGTCCTGGTAGGTAGTACAGAGTCTCACATCCTGGCAGGAGTTCAACATTACCTCTAAGAAGGACCCTCTGAATTTATTCTCCCTGATCCTCAGTACAACAGAGCCTCTGGGCTCCGAGAAACCCCGCCTGGAGAACAAGTTACATTTACCAAGAAATAATGAAAATACTTTTTCCAGCCGCAGATTAATCAAACCCAACCACGACTTCTGACGGGTGTGAAAACTACCCACCATTTGAACTTGACAGCGTTCTGGATAAAAGCAGAGAAAAATGGTCTCTTAACACAGATAAAATGCTCAGCAGGGGTTGGGAGGTGCTGGCTTCTTTATGAAATGTAGTGTGTGTGTCTTAAAGTGAGCCCAGGCTGGAAGCCCCACCACAGATTCCCTCAGATGCAGTTACCGCATCGGCTGCCGAGTCTCACCTGTAGTTTATCTGATCTGTTTTAGGATTTCACCCCACACACGGTCTTGATGTCATCAGCAAGTCTAAACGTTATACATGAGAGTCACTGAATATTGACTTCTTTTTTCCATGTATTTACTTTGTGTATGTAGGTGTGCGGGCACATGTAAGGATTAGAGGTCAGCTTTAGGGGTAGAGACTCCCAGGGACCCACTCCAGACGTGGCAGCAAGCGCCTTTACCTAAGATTGAGCCATCTTCTGATACTGAACGTTGACTTTCAAATCTCGTGATAAAATACTAAGTAATAAGGAATGGATTATTCTCGGGGAGTCATTCTGAGCCCTCCTAGGACCCCTTTCCCTCCACCTGAATGTCCTTCGGGTAGCCTTGACCCTAGCGTCCCTCCCTAGGCTGGGCTCACCTTCTCACCCTATGGCAGGTCCCCTCCAGAGGGGTGTTAGCAGAGGGCTGCAGAGCATGCAGGGAAAAATTAAATCTCCTCAGTGTATGATTTGATCTAACAGGAGAAAAGTCGTTTTATTAAATATTTAGTGCGCACTGGCAAGTGGCGCATGGATATTCCTTATTAATAAATTTACATACATTGGAGGGAGTTGCAAAAGCAAAACTTTTTCATGAACAGGAGTGAAAAATGAGTAGGTGCCATCACTGAAAATATTCTTCCTGTCCCCAGCCTCCTTTGCCCTGTCCCCACACTCTCACCCTCTCTGTGCTTCCAGACCCTGCCTCTTGTGTACATCTCACCTCAGGCCATTATGTCCCCTCTGCCCGGGGGGTTTCCAAGGCCCCTTGGATGCAACCTGCCCTTCAGCTGGGCTGGACCCTACCCGACGGATCTAACCACCAGACTCAGATTTGGTTTTGCTAGGGACCTAGGCCTTTTGCAGATCCCTAAGCCTCTACATATATGTAGGTATTATGGGTAATCTTTTCTTGTGGGTGAGAACACATGTTTCTGTGTATGTGGGGGCACAAGTGTGAATGTTCTCATGGAGGCCAAAGGTTAACCCCAAGTGTCATTCTTCACCTTGACGACGACGACATTCCTCAAGTCGTCCACCTTGCTTTGTTGTGAAGGTGGAGCTCACTAACTTGGCCGGGCTGCCGGGCCTGTGAGTCCTGCGGCTTCTCCTCTCTCGGTCTCTCCAGGGCTGGGATTACAGGCACACACCATCACACCGGACTTTTCACGTGGGTTCCGGGGATTGAACTCAGGTCCTCGTGCTTGCTTGGCCTGCACTCTACTAACCGAGCCATGTCCCTGCTCTGGGATCTAGGTCATCAGCTTGATTGACATGAGACCTGCCTAGGAGACTAGAAAGCACTTCCACTGTGACGTTCCTGCCTCACCACTCAGGCAGAACAGAGCCAGCAGAGCCAGGACTGAAACTCAGACTGTGAGCCAAATAAGTCTTTCTTCCTTCAAACTGTTTCTCTCCTCCACAAAAAAACCAATATGCAAGATATACCAGCAACATAGAAAGAAAGAAAGAAAGAAAGAAAGAAAGAAAGAAAGAAAGAAAGAAAGAAAGAAAGAAAGAAAGAGAGAGAAAAGAAATCCTTTTATTGAGACAGGTTCTCATTTAGTCCAGGCTAGCCTCCAACTTATTATGTAGCTGAGGATGACCTTGAACTCCTGATCCTCCAACTTCTACTTCCTAAGTGCTGGGATTTACAGGTGGACATCAACACATCCAGTTCGTGTCATGCTGGGAATCGAGCCCAGAGCCTTGTACTTGTTAGGGAAGCACTCTATTGACTGAACTGCAGCCACGCCTCCTAAGGAAAGATGCTGGAAGTGTCCTATAGTGAGTAAAGTCAAAGCTAGAAAGAATCTCAACACCAATGGTGAAACCCCACCTACATGGGGAGATACATTCAAGATGACCTATTATACAGCTATTAAAAATTATGTTCTCTATGAAGTCATAAGAACATTGGAAACATTTTCAAGCTATGAGCTCAAGTGTAAACACAGACCACAAAATCCATATTCAATGGTGTTAGCAACTATGAATATGTAAATACATATGAGAAATGAGCCCGGGAGGAAAGTTGGCTCCTGGGATTTGTGCCTTCGACCAGTACCTGTGAGTGCAGTTGGCATCCTCTGATGTCCCCGTGCCAGCCTTAAGCTAAACCCAATCTAATGAACCACAACTGATTCTGTTTTACATTTTTGAATTTTTCGATTTTCCACAAAAGAACAACAACAAAAAAATTTTTCATACTTACAAAAATGCAATAGAGCCTGCATTTTTTTTTTAAATAATGCCCATTCTGTGATCCCAAAGACTATGTGCAATCTGACTTGGTGTATGGACTCCTGCTGGCTCATGGCATGGTTTTCCTCCCTGGAAAGTCCCCAGGGGGTAATCAGAGACTGTTTTACTGAGAGAAGTGAGGTGGCATGTCCCAGGTCCCCACTTTCCTTGGGAATGTAGGGATCTCAATCTTATTATTATGAATCATCCTCCATCCACACTTTGTCTCCAAGATATTAGTGACAAGCTCTGGATTGGCCAGCAAAGATCTGTGAGAGTGGTAACTCCCCCACATCTCTACTGGCATCCAGATGTTAAAAGGATGCTAATGTTAATAGGAAGAAGTGAGGTCAGACAGGATAGAACTTTCAGCATGGTGGCTAGGCCTGAAATGTAAAGACTTCCTCTTCCAAGTGCCCAGAAGTAGCTGAGTGGAAAAGCGTGCTTTTCTAGCTTCTAGCCCAAAGACACCTGGAGTCTCAGATGATATCAGGCTGCCTATAGAGCAGTGTTTCTCAACCTTCCTGATGCTGTGACTCTTTAATACAGTTCCTCATAAAATAAGAGTATTCCGTTACTACTTCGTAACTGTCATTTTGCTCCAATTATGAATCACAATGTAAGTCTCTGTGTTTTCCTGTAGTCTTTTGGGAGCCACTAGAGGGACTGCCATTGGGCTAGCAGCAGAAATTTCAACCACAAGCCCGGAGTCCCTCTAGCTGTCTGCCTACCAGATACACCTCACCCTGAAAGGGTGAGGTCAGGACTAAGCAGCCTCCACACCATTTAGGGTCAGGGTAGAGTCTCTAAGGGACACTCCTAAAACACAGGGACAGCTCAGAATACAATCCTCCCAGCCTGGTGCTCAGCACCCACAATCCCAGGGAGGCCCTCCCCTCAGCCCATCTGCTCTACCCCTCACGCACCTCTTCCTCCAGGCTCCTAGTGTCTCAGCCTTCCTCCTTCCTCAGAGCACCTCCTCTTCCTCAGGTCAGGGCAGACCCAGGGCATCTGGGCCGTGCAGGGAAGGAGCCCAGCCTCTGGCTGCTCTTAGAAGGGAGGAGGAGTGGAGAACAGACTCATAATGTGAAATGTGGAATGGCAGGGCACACAGGAGTCTGACATCAGCGTGATGGCTGCAGAGTCCAGGACAAGAGGGTGACATGGGACACTGCAACATTCAGGGCTCTGCAAGGAAAGGTCTAATAAAGAAGCACTGTCCCTCTGCAATGGCATCAAGGTCAATGACCTCTGCTGCTAATGTTCTGACACCCTAAAATCCAAAGGACTGAAAAACTGCACCCAAAACGGGGTGCCATGGCATGGGTCTGTAACCCAGCACTTGGGAGGTGAAGGCAGGAGAATCGGAAGTACAAGGTCATCCTTGGCTACATAGAGAATTTGAGGCCACCCTGGACTACATGAAACCCTCTTTCCAAAACCCAAAAGGAAACCCTGCGCCCAGACCTCACTGGGTCCCCAGTGGGAGGTATCTGAAAAGATGCATAAAGGATCTAGTCACATGCCACAAACATACCCAAACATGTGTGCACAAACACACATACACACACAGAGGCCCACATAACACATAAGCATAAGCAGTACACATGTGCGCACTGAGACACACATGCATATGTGCATGCACACACCCCACATACCAAAACATACACATAATATGCATGAACATTGTACACGTGCATGCTTATCACATGTGTACCCATGTGTGCATACACCTTACACACATACACAGAATGCACATGCAGCCTTACCACACATTTATGCACAGAGGCCATTCATGTCCTCCTCTACCATGTATATATGCACACATGTACGTAAACAGCACATATAGAAGGCACACACCTGCTACCTACCCACCAGCCATCAGTGGCATCAAGTGCCTGCCAGGCAGCCCCTCTGGATGCCTATGTTTCCGAGGTGACATATTTAATGGCAGAGAAGAGCAATCCCACCCGTGGTGACCGGGCACTGGTCCTCCTTGCCAAGGTCAAGTTCTGTTCTCTGCAGGAGCAGCTATTCAGCCGGCGTGATGGTGTGTGCAGGCTCAGACTGAAGGAGTGCAGCTGCAGCTGGCCTGTCACCTGCTTCTGCCTCCCCCACAACCTGCCCACGCCACCCTTTCCCCCTTGGTGTCTCCACACAGCGACACCCCCAGGCCCCAACCATTCATCAACAGGGATTGTTTTTAGGGATTCCTTCCCCTTCTGGAAGCTCCCTTCATGCCTATGGCTGGCTTTCCTTTATACTCAGGACCAGATAGCTTAGTGCTCCCTCCCCTAGAGCTCCGACTCCACAGGGCACTGAGTGTCCTGTCAGAGGGCAATGGCCGGGCCCAGATGGCACCAAAGGGGACACGTAAGCTTGTGTGAACAGTGGCAAAGAAAGACACAACTCATTCTCAGCCTTGATGACCTGAGTGTTCCACCCTCAAAGGCCTGAAGGGACAGTGCCTGGCATGTGAGACAGACACTCTACTCTCCACTCCCAGTCAGAGAAAGCAGAGAGACTGCTGGAGACTTACCTCCATGTCAGCCTGTCCCCATACCAGCTTACTCAGTGTGTGTGTGTGCCTGTGCCTGTGTGCGTCTGTCTGTGTCTGGCCAGAGGTCAACCTTAGGTGTCATTCCTCAGGAGCCAACCACCTTGTTTTAGAGATATTCTCTCGTTGGTCTAGTTCAGCTAATCTAGATGGCCAGGCAGCCCAAAGACCTACCTGTCTCTGTCTCCCCAGGGCCGGGATTACAGCACCACGAAGCAGGGCTCTTTTACATGGGTTCTAAGGATTAAGTTCAGCTCTGCATGCCAGTGTGGCAAGCACTTCTCTGACTGAACTGTGTCCCCAGCTTACTTCCTGTCCCTGTGTAATGCAAGCCCAAAGCATCCTCTGCAGTCTTGCTTCCCTGAGCCGGACACCCAGGAGCAAGCCTTTACAGAGATCAGAGAACCGATCCATAGATACAGAGGCGACTTCCCATATGGTCCTTAAATGGGCTGTGCTAAATACTCCACAGTGAGAAGGAAGGTACCCTGAGTCACCCATGCCTGCTATTCCCTCATCACCCCATGCAAATTAGCCAAAACAAGACTCTGGTCTGGGGAGGTGGCTTAGTGAGTAGTAGCTGCCCAGCAAACACAGGGCCCTGAGTTTGATCCCCAGCACTACACAAAACCCCAAGTGGTGGCACAGTCCCGCAGTCCTAGCCCCCAGGAGCTAGAGAGGAGAATTCTGGAAACTCAAGGTCATCCTCAGCTACATCGCAAGTTTGAAGTTAGCCGGGGGTTACATAAGAGCCTACCTAAAACAAAAGGAAACCAAAACCAAAGCCAAAACAAACAAACAAACAAAAATCCCACACAGTTTTTAACAGTTAGAAACAATCAGCCCAGGGGCTGATCAAATGGCTTAGCAGGTAAAGGTGCTTGTCACCAAGCCTAACGACCTGGGTTCTATCAGGAAGGAAGGAAGGAAGGAAGGAGCATGCAAGCCCAGAATAACTAATACAAAGAGACCAAACAGACAGTACAAACAAAAAACATCAGAAAAAGCATGAATCTTAATTGGAATGTGATTTGGGGAATGAACTCAGTTAAAGAGACATTGGGGGACAATAGAGAAAACTTTAATATAGACTACACATTGGAAGACATCAGGAAATTATTAATTTTGTTGGTTGTGATTATGTGTTCAATTTCCAGAGACGTGTGCATGAATTTCATGCTCGTTTACTTTCAAATGGTACGGCAAAGATAATAGATGGAGCAGGAGAGGAAACATCAGCAATGGCTGCAGGCAGATGCCGAGCGCGAGAGCGTGCGTGCTCAGGACTGTTCCTGCTACTCCTCTATGGCTTTGAAGATTTGGTAGGAGGTTAAAACAAAAATAGGGCTGGTGGCTGGGTGTGGTCATTTACGCCTTTAATCCCAGCACTCAGGAAGCAGGAGCAGGTGGATTTCTGTGATTTTTCTTGCCAGCCTGGCCTATGTAGGGAGTTCTAGGACAGCCACAGCTACATAGAGAGACCATGTCCCTAAAATATAAAACTGATAAAAAGTCCTTGTCACCCCCAGCCATCTGAGTTCGATCCCCAAAACCCACATAAAGCTGGAAAGAACTGACTTCATCCCCCAAATTGCCCTCTACATTCACACGCACCAATACACACATAAAATATAATAATAATAATAATTAAAGTTAAAACACAAACACCTGGGCGGGAGCTACGACTCAGCAGTTAAGAGAACCTGCTTGCTCTTCCAGGTGATCGGGGTTCAATTCCAAGCACCCACATGGCAGCTCATAACTGTCTATAACTCCAGCTCCAAGGGATCTGACACTCTCATACAAACATACATGCAGGCAAAATACAAATTCACATGAGATAAAAATAAATATGAAACACACACACACACACACACACCTGTTAGAGGAAGAAGAAAATTACAGACTGTTTCTAGGCCTCCCGGTGCCAGAGCAAACCCGGAGGCTGACTTCTCTCCAGCCCTGCCTGTCCCATCTGCTTCCTTCCCCAGAGCCACAAGTGTTGTTTTATGTCTTCCCACCCATACACACACATACCTTGTAGGCTTGGGGACCAGGTACAGGGTGTCTCATACGAGGCAAGCATTCTACCACTGAGTTATACCCACAGTCCTTTTAATTTTTATTTTGAGACAGAACTCACTACACAGCTGGCCTTGAACTCTTCACCCTCCTACTAGCCCCCCAAAATGCCAAGCATATGCCACTACACACAGCCAGAGCTTCAAGGATTCTTATCTCTAAAGTAGGGATAAAAAAAAAAAAAAAAAAAAAAAAAAAAAACCATCCCTACTTAGTCCTGAGGATTGAATGGACTTGAACATGGAGAAGTGTGTGGAACCTGCAAAGAACACTCATTCCCGTCCCTCCTTTTCCCCAGAAACGGTGAGTCTTAGGAGTTA